>NW_007726796.1:477412-501305 GCF_000696425.1 Galeopterus variegatus
AAGTACCAACAGGATGCTGCTATCTTATAGAGAGAAAACAACCTGTTCTCACATTGAGTACCCAGAATATTGTACTGTAATCACATTGGAGTAACTGGCATAAAAATATTCCAAACTCACATACATTCAATCACTAAATGATTTTTTTTCTCTGTATCATCACCAGCATTTATTATTTTATTGTCTTTTTGATAATTCCCATTCTAACTGGAATGAGATGATATCTCACTGTGATTTTAATTTGTGTTTCCCTGATAATTAGTGTTGAATATTTTTTCTTGTACTTTTTGGCCATTTGTGTGTCTTTTTCTGAAAAATGTCTATTCAGGTCATTTGCCCATTTTTATTCGAATTATTAATTATTTGTCTGGTTTCTTTTATTTTTATTTCTGTTGAGTTGTTTTAGCTCCTTGTTAATCTCTTGTCAGATGAATAGCTCGCAATTTTTTTTTTCCATTCTGTTGGTTGCCTCCTAACTCTGTTGATTCCTTCCTTTGCTGTGTAGAAGTTTTTAGCTTGATGTCATCACATTTGCCTATTTTTGTTTTTGTTGCTGGTGTTTTAGGAGTCTTCTCCAGAAAATTTTTGCTCAGATTAATGTCTAAAAATTACAAAACTGACCCACAACTAAATTAATTGCTTGCTAGAACAAATATCCAAAATTTATAAAGAATCTCACAACTCAATAATAGAAAAAATCCTCATTTAAAAAATGGCGAAGAATTTCAACATATACTGCACAGAATAAAATATACGAATGGCCATATGAAGAGATCCTCAATATCAGTAGTCATCAAGGAAATTCAGATTAAAACAATAATTAGACACTACCACATTACTATAAGAATGGCTAAAATTAAAACTTCTGAAAATATTAAGTATCAGTGAGGATGTGGTGCAACAAGAACTTTAATATATTGCTAGTGAGAGTGTAAACCTTTCAGTCAACACAGTTTGGCAGCTTCTTGTGAAGTTAAACATACACCTAATATATGACACAGCAATTCCACTCCTAAATATTTATAGGAGGGAAATAAAAACATACATCCACAAAAATACTTGTAAGTGAATGTTTATAGAAACTTTACCTGAAATACTAAAGACTAGAAATAACTCAAAATTCCTTAAATAGCTAATGGATAAATAAATTATAATATATTCCCTTAATGCAATACTAAACAGCAATAAAAAGCAAAAAGAAAAAAACAAATTAAGAAAAAAACCCTCTTGTGATAAGACTCCACAAGTTAAAATTTAGGGGGGATTCTTATTAGTAACAGTTGATTAAAAAACATATAATAAATTTTACAAAATATTATAAATTACATAAGATTCAAAATCCACTCTTTCTATTGTTTTTATATGTGTAAGCACTGAGCATAATATTCATGTGCATAGCAGCCGGACGATGGAAGTTTTGTTATGGCAGTATTACTGAATTATTGGATCTGTCTACCAACCATCTCATCATGATCTACTAAAAGTATTTTTAACAGTCTTGTTAAAGAATTGGAAATCACCTGATTTAGAAAATAATTTATTTCATAACTAGAGTGATTCACTGTTTTGGAACCAAAACCAGTATTTCTAATTGCTCTTTGGTTTGGTGTCCTAGAGGGTTTTACCACGGCAATGTATCATAGTAGATTCTGGATGGATAGGAGGTAAACCTTTCCTTTGTAAATTGTGAAAGAAGATGTGAGAAAATAGAATGTGCATAGAGTATTTTTATGAAGACCAATTTTAGACAAGAAAAGAGTACATGTGGAAGTTGAGGAGTTGTATTCCCTTAAAACAATCCATGCCACAGAGTACCCTTTAGAATGACTGCCCCCAAGGGTGGCCCACCTGGTCTGAGACTACTGCTCTAACCGTTCTCCATTCTCACCTTTTGCCTCCTGCAGTTCATGCTCTTGACAGCAGTGATATTTCTAGCATTGAAAATCAGATCTGTTTCTATTCACCTTAATTGCTCTTCTTTCAAAACCCTCCTATAGTCCCCACTGCAATTAGAATAAAGTACAAACTCAACTATGAGGCCCGTTTCTCCTTTCTCATTCTGTCCTTCACTCCTCCATTACTGGGGTTCAGATATATGCATCCTTCTGTTCCTCAAAGTTCACATATATCTTGGCCTTTGTCTCCTGGTTACTTGACCTAAAGCAGTCACTGTGAACACTTCTTGTCTTACTGTCCTATTACACCTTACCATAATTTATCACTGTCTGATATCGTTACCTGTTTGCCTCTTCTAATATGCTTCATGACAGCAAAATTAAATCTTCTAGTCTTTTTTTTCCTCCGACGTGTACAACTGTGCCTGGCAGGTTCTCTAAACATATTTTCTGAATGGATGAAAGAATAATAATGAATACCACTAAATAGTTTTATAAGCATCAATTTTTAGAAGACATTTTGGTAGTGTTAAACAACTAGAAATTGCTGTATTTTCCAATGTAAATTTATTGTTTCCTAAAGCTTCAAGATGGACTTGGTATGTCTCTCATTTGGCTGTACATCTCTAAGGAATCTTTGACTACAAGACAATTTAGAGGTAGAAATTCCAACAAACCCAATTAATTGCATAGTACTTTTCCCTTAGGACATTTCCAACACTGTTTGTAGATCTTAGTCATAAAAGAGGTTCCCTAAGTGACTGTAATAGACAGCATTAGTTTGAACACTGTCACCTGTAGACCTGTGGCTTTATTGATTTTACATTGCTTTTACTTTTGAGGCATCAAAGTCAGAAGCAAAATAAATATCATGCTAAACGGGTGATTGGTAGAGGATTTTTTTTTCTCAGAAGAATTCTGAAGAAATGTTATTTTGAATAGGATAAAATTAAGCAGTAATTACTGTCCAGAGAGGAGCAGTAAGTTTTATTATTTCTACAGCACTGTTTAGGACACGATGATCCTGTAATTACTAAGAATGGACTACAATTAAAATGGGGGATAAGAAGAGAAGTTATGAATCGAGGAGCTACTTCAAGAGTTAAAGGTTAGGGCTGGCCCGGTGGCGCACTGGATAGTGTGCCGCTTGGGAAGCGCGGCGGCGCTCCCGCCTGAGGGTTCGGATCCCAAATACAGACCGGTTCCTGCTCACAGGCTGAGCGAGGCGCGGGAGCAGCACCGAGGTTTGCGATCCCGTTGCTGGTCCCCGGTCCGGTGCGGGGGCAGCACTGAGGGTTGCGATCCGTTGCCGGACACGGAAAAAAAAAAAGACAAAAGACAAAAAAAAAAAAAAAAGAGTTAAAGGTTAGCATGAAATAAATGAACCTTAATGGAAAGAGAAACAGAGCAGGGGTTAGGACACGTAAAGACAGTGGGACCTGATGGAAACTGTATTTAAAGAAAAATTATTTCCCCTAAAACCTCTGATTAAGTCATCATGAAATACAAAGACATAATGCCAGGAGGAAAATATGATAAATATCCAAGTTTAGAAATTTGTGAAACGCCTTCATTCAGTTTTAATTTCTTCCACTTGTTCCCTCCACACACTAATACAAAATTTCTTTGTACCTGCTTCTGAGGTTTCCTCCCAAGTAGTCAAAGCTAGTTAAAGTTCTACCTACATTTCAAAAAACAGAAATTTAAAATTTAAAGTGGTTTGTGATAAAACTGAACAAAAGAAAAAAATACATTTAAACTAATGTTTTTTAAAAAAACAACAAATATACATTAAAATCAGGTGTGATTGAAGTTATATATTTTTATCTATTTAATTGGATACTTTTAAAATTATTGTTGGTATGATATTCCCATAGTTATTTCCGGTAAAAAAAAATCTGGAAAAATCTATCATTTTAAAACAGATTTATTTTCCTGTTTAGTGGTTTAAAAAAAATTTTTGAAGAAAAAAGTGGTAAGCTCAGAAATAATATGTTCAATAAATCAATCCACTTTCATATTTGTAGTATGATGATGATCAAGATCACTATAATTAGTAATAACAATGCTAAAGTTTTTCTGTGTTTTAGAGTTTATTCTTTCACAATTTGCAATCCTGTTCATTTTTAGTTCTGGAATGTCACTTTGTAACATTATAAATGCCCAAGTAGGGGCCGGCCCGGTGGCGCACTGCGCTAGTGCGCCGCTTGGGAAGTGCGGAGGCGCTCCCGCCGAGGGTTCGGATCCCACATACAGACCGGTTCCCGCTCACTGGCTGAGCGAGGCGCGGGGGCAACACTGAGGGTTGCGATCCCGTTGCCGGTCCTGGTCCGGTACGGGGGCGACACTGAGGGTTGCGATCCGTTGCCGGACACGGAAAAAGACAAAAAAAAAGAACTGTAACACTGCTAATGCACTACTGGCCCTCAACATTAACATATTTAAGGCTGAAACCCTGGCCAATAACAAAGGACTGCAAACAACCAGATCATTTCTTATGCACTGCATCACTGTTAAGTGACACAGGCAGAATCATACAACATGACCAAAGCCACTACTTTAAAAAAAAAAATTAAGGTACATTATTAAAGAATAATGATTACAATAAGCAATGATACTCAATCATTAAGAAACAAGAAAACACCCCCTATTCTCTTCCTACCCACCTGCTGGCACTTCTTGAGCACATCTGGTGTTCGGTGCTCTGCCAGAGACTTGTTGTAGAAATGGATGGCATCCTTGTACTTTTCTTCTTTGAAGTAGGAATTGCCAATTCGAGCGTAAGCTCTGATAAGAAGGAAAAGGATCTGCTGAGGGCAGGGCCAGACAAGGTCAGCCCCTGCAGAGGAAAACACACCTGTAGCTAGAATCAAGGCCGGCATCGCTGCCTCCTGCCTTGGTTCCTGTGACCTCCTCTCTAGCCCCTTTTTAACACAACAGGTTCTGCAGCCAGCAGGGACCCTCCTCCCCATGCAGGGAAATTTAAGTCTCAGACAGTGAACCCTCCACACTACTCAAGGTATTCCAGAAGGGCGAGCATACTTGGCAATCTGTCGATAGTCTTCCCGGTTTTCTCTCCCCACTTCAATGGCCTGCTCACAAAGCTCCCGGCATTTATTGTAGTTGCCCTTTTCAAAGTATACCGCTGCAAGGCAGGATGGTTAAGAAGGAACAGTCAGTTCTTGCTTCTTCCCTCAAGAATGCCTAACAACTCTCTCGCCCCTTGTCTTTGGGCCTCACCTGCTTGATTGGTAATGTAAGTCATGTTGGTGGGGTCCAGTTCCTTGGCTCTGTCGTAATGCTTCAAGGCTGTGTCAAAGTCTTTCTTCTTGTAGGCATCATTCCCCAACTCTTTTTCTTTCAGTGCCTAAACAAGGTTTGGAAGAAGTGAGTGCTGAGCAAATTCAAACCAAATGGCAAAGAGAATAAAAGCCTATGGTCTGTCACTGGTACTGAAATAGCAGTTGCAATTAACATTATCTATAGAAGCAAGTCCTCCATATCCAAAGGCATCTTCATCAATCAGCTACAGACTTAAAAGTCAGGTATCAGGGCCGGCCCGTGGCTCACTCGGTAGAGTGCGGTGCTGATAACACCAAGGCCGCGGGTTTGGATCCTATATAGGGATGGCCGGTTTGCTCACTGGCTGAGCGTGGTGCTGACAACACCAGGCCAAGGGTTGAGATCCCCTTACCGGTCATCTTTATATAGGATTAAAAAAAAATAAAAAAAAGTCAGGTATCAGCCATCAGAATTAAAACTTTGCTTTGCTTCCTCTGAAACTCCCCCTTTTCCACCCCTTCTCCTGGATCTTTGTCAGAAAGCAGAGGGCTTCCTTGGGGAAAGAGAAAATTCCTTCAACTTGAAGTAACTGGTGAGGACAATATAATTTTGCACCAGGTTTTATTCTGAGAGACTGTAGTGAGTCTGGTTTCTGTCACGTGGCTGTCTCAGGGTCTTAGTTGTCAGGAAACTATAGCAGAGGGGGTAGCGAGAGGATTAGGAGAAGGGGCTGTAGTGGTGGCAGGAGTCTTCAGCAAAGCTCACTACCACCCACATTGTAGGGCCTTTTTCCAGCTTTGAGACACCCGGAACAACCAACGCTTGCCTATTTAAAGGTGCTAAATTTGGCAACAATCTGCTGTTCCCGTTTACAAGGGATCATTTAGGCACATGCCTCCTGCTCTGGATGTGTTGAGGTGGACAACTTTCAACTACACGCCACATCCAACAGAGAAGCAGAAGCCTAAGGACTGATGTCGGCAACATTCTTCTGGATCCTGGCAGCACCATACGGCTGTAATGTGACTACAGAAGGGTAGCTTCTGCTGCCAAAAATCTTGAAAATACATGATCCCTAGGAAATCTCTTGTGAAGCTTATCTTTTAACATGTTAACCATTTTAATTAACAATGACAACAACAAGCTTAGCACATACCAAGCACTCAAAAATTACAGCTACCCAAGGACTACAGATATTCTCATTCAGCATATGTATTTCTGGTTGACTTAGCTGTTTATAAATACATAACAATGAGAAGAAAAGAAAATGAGACCTGCTTCTTATTTTCTGGAAGATCTTCTTCCATTGGCTCTGGCTTGGTTTCCTTTTTGGGAGGTGGTGGTGGAGGTGCTACAATCTCTTCCTCCTCATCCATACTACCCAGATCGACCCCGAGAAGGACACTGAGAGTGGTCATAATCCTGGGATCTTGTAGTTTCCTAATATTAATTAAAAAAGAAAAATAGCAATTATTCTCCCCACAACTAATCTGAAATTCTCATTTACTGCTAAAAGTCAGATTCCTGTGTATAGAAGCGCCTTGCCCATCAAAAGATGGCTAGATTCTGTACTACCCATGAGTTAAAACTGAGAAACACTCAACCCTTCAAAACTCCACCTATACAGGGCCGGCCCATGGCTCACTCGGTAGAGTGCGGTGCTGATAACACCAAGGCCACGGGTTTGGATCCTATATAGGGATGGCCAGTTCACTCACTGGCTGAGTGTGATGCTGACAACACCAAGCCAAGGGTTAAGATCCCCTTACCAGTCATCTTTAAAAAACAAAACAAAACAAAAAAACTCCACCTATACAATGAGGCCACAGAGGTTGGATTCATTTTTTTTGTCCTTTTTGAGACCGGCCGCACCGCGCTCAGCCAGTGAGTGCTGTGAGTGCACCAGTCATCCCTATACAGGATCCGAACCCATGGTGGGAGCACTGCTGCGCTCCCAGCGCTGCACTCTCCCAAGTGCGCCACGGGCTCGGCCCTGGATTCATTTTTTTGAGGTCGAAAGATATACAGTGGAGTTATTACAGGTATACTTCACTATCTGATCTCAGTAGCCAGAAGACTCAGCTAGTGACAGATACTAGTACAAGGTTTACAGACACATCTTTACACCTGACGTTCTTTTCAACCCTGTTTCCATTCCAATATACCGACAGAATGAGAGGTGGGCCCTTTAGGATATGATTGGATCTTGAAGGCTCTGCCTTCGTGAATGGATTAGTCTATTAGTATGGTGATGGATGAATAAATGACCATGAGTGTGGAGTGGTGGCTTATGCCATTCTTGCCATGTGATGCCCCTGCATTACCATAGGACTCTGTACCATGAAGAAAGCCCTCACCAGATGTGCCCCCAGGACCTCGGACTTCCCAGCCTCCAAAGCTATAGAAAATAAACCTCTTTTATTTATAAATTACCCCATTTCAGGTATTCTGTTATCAGCAACAGAAAACAGACGAATACCAATAGCAACAGATTTTTTTTTTCCTGTAGGGAAGGGTGGGCACTATTAAGGAAATCCATAAGGGATTTGGGGCACCCAAATATTAACACCTGCAGCAAGTTCTTATAATCATGAGGCTCCAAGAGGAAGTCAGGAGGCTAAAGAAGTACTGGAGCTCAGTGAAGGCTGACACTGTGGAGGAGGGTTGCCTGGCAGGAGTTACAGTCCTGGAGGGAGAAAGAATGGCCACAATCAGACAAACTGAAGCACAAGAGGGCAGGGGTGCACCCTGACCTCTGGGGTCTCCTCCCTGACGCTCCTGACAATGCTGTCCATTGGCCAAACCCAACGGAAGGCAGAAGTCAATGGAGCCCAGCAGTTCAGGCCAGGGATCAGCTTCCCAAGCACACAGCAGAGAAGGATGGGACTGGATCTGAGGGACAACTGGAGAGCCACCAGCACATAAGAACTTAATAAATAGCCATGGAAAAATGCAAGGCGATGTCCTTAAAATACAGTTTCAAAGGAAACCTAGAAATAGAATCCAAATGAGTGTTTACCTCAGAGACCTTGGAAAAAGCCAAGTGCATAAAATCAAAACAAAACTAGGAAGCAGCAATTCTGAGAGAGGTTAAGGAAAGGAAATACCTTCAAATATTCTAACATAAGCCACTAAGGAAGGGTTAGATGCACAGTGGACCTGTTTACCTCAGAGACCTTGGAAAAAGCCAAGTGCATAAAATCAAAACAAAACTAGGAAGCAGCAATTCTGAGAGAGGTTAAGGTAAGGAAATACCTTCAAATATTCTAACATAAGCCACTAAGGAAGGGTTAGATGCACAGTGGACCCTTTGTTCAAATTAACGTTTCTGTGTGTATTAAAAGATGGGGCCTTTGAGAGGTGATTAGGTTGTGAGGGTAGAGCCCTCACAGAGGAGATTAGTGCCCTTACAGAAGAGGCGTGAGGGAGCCTGTCTTCCCTTCTGCCGTGCGAAGCACAGTGAGAAATGCCGTGTATGAGGAATGTGCCCTCGCCAGGCACCATATCTGCTGGCACCTTGATCTCACAGACTCCAGACTGTGAGAAATAAATGTTTGTTGCTTATAAGCTACTCAGTTTTTGTTGTAGTAGCCCCAAAAGACGAAGACAACATGGACACATGGATGGGTAGATGCACATCTCCCGAAATTTCATAGTTCTACCTGTATCTCTTCCACTCCAGTGGCATTCATGGAGTGCATCATTAATTCAGCCTTCTGCCATGCTGCAGCTCTGCTGCTCACTTCACACTGACAACCGATCAGATAACAGAGCCGATCTGTAAATGCCACATGGTTCCTGTTTTCCTTGATTGTGTACCCCATTGCTTCATCTCAAGGGATCCAGGAACTGATCTGATATCAGGAAGCCAGAAGAGCAGACATCATAGCTATCATCCCCCTGCATATAATCGGGGGAGAAAAAGTAAAACTCAGCTTTCATATCTGAGGCTTGAGGAAGGGATTGTTTTAAGTTAGCAATGCCACCTGGAACTAACATTTATCATTTTTGTAAATGGTAAGGACACACAGGTAAAAGATGAAAACCAAAAAACAGCTTCCGAGCCTTTCTGCTCCCAGGGATTGCCAAAGCTCAAAGAACTTCCCACAGCAAAACTGCACTTTATACTCTGCTGCAGATTCACTTCTGCTTCAGGAAGAAAGCTTGGGGAAAAAACAGCCTGTGGAGAGCCCAGAAGTTGGAGAGTCTGGGGTTGTACATGTGTGGTTTTATCTTCCCTCTTAAGTAGTTGGGGCAGAAAGAAATAGAAAAAGACTGAAAACCATAAAGGGAGAATCATAGTTGCCCTGTTTTTTATGGTCACACAGATGAAAAGAACATTCTGCTTCTTCTCCCTTTTCTCTCATCAGAGGCTCCTGGAATAGGGCATTCAGGAAAAAAGAGAGAAAACAATATGTCTCACGCCATGTCAAGGTGCAGGCCATCAATTCAGCAGCCTGCAGAGCTCTCCTGCGTGCGAAGGGCCTGCCACTGGAACAATGTTATTGCTGGCTCTGACTCGGGAAGCTCTAAAGGCATTTTTTTCCCCTGTAGCTATGAGGTGCTGACCTCACTGCTGGAACTGGAAGATAAGAAAAGTGTTTTAATCCTTATGTTAATTATTGAAATTAGAACTGCAAACAAATATTTTGGGAAACTTCAAGTTGCTTCCAAACGTGGCACTTTCCATTTTAAGCCCAAAGTGTAATTGTGTATTCAAAGGCTCAGATCTTCCCGAAGATTCATGCATTATGTATGCTGTACGTCCCTGGGACACGGAGGATGTCACGCTCTGCATCCTGCTGAAATGGGGAAATAATTTCAGACAGAGTTTGACTTGAAAAGTAACAACTCTTAAAAAAGAAAAGAAGAGAAAAACTTGAAACCCACTTTTTGGGACTCAGAAATATTTACTAAATTAGAGGTTCTTTTTTGGTTTAAAAAAATTCTAAAATTAAGATGAATGTTGAAATAGAACATTAACAACTACAGAAGAACATTCTTTTATGCAAAAAAAAAAAAGGTATTTCTGAAAGAAGTGGATATTGACCAAGGTTCTGCACACTTTTTCTGTAAAGTTCCAGTTAATGTTTCAGGGTTTGTGGTGGCATGATCTCTGTCACAACTATTCAATTCTGTTGTTGCAGTGCAAAAACAGCCATAGATAAAGAAATGGGAGGACTATGGTCTAATTAAACTTTATTTGCAAAGACAGGTTGTCAAAGGCTATAGTTTGACAACCCCAATATAACCTATACTTGTATGTTTACAGATGAATTAATATTTTCAGTAGGCAAGTTAAAGATTTAAAATCACACAATATTGCCTACTTTTATAAATTGATTATTCTCATTATTAATTGCTGCCCTCTTCCATCAGTTGGAGAAGTACAGATGTTCCCACATCAACATCAATTAAAAAGGGAGAAGTCTGCACTGCCAGCATCAAAGTGCTCCTTGGAGTGGGAACACATAGAGTATCCTGAGTGTATTAGGTTGAACATTTCCATCGTCAGGTTTAATAAAATCTTATTAATAGTTTTCAAAGCCAGGTCTATGAAAACTTTCTCTAACTTCTGCCTCAAAATCATATATTAATTTTAGCTGCTGGTACCCGAGGCAGTTCCATTGCAAGGGCTTTCTGCTGCTGTGGGGAAGGCCAGGCTGAGGGAATTTGACCATCTGTCTGTAGCAACTCCACTCAGAGTCTCTACTTGGAGATTCCTGTCAAACCAAATGAGAAGGGTCAGAATGTAATAACATCCATTTAGATTCACTACCTGATTCTCATTTAGTTGTTCTGATTTCTTTAGTCTCTGGGCACATCTGCCAGTGCTTATTTTAATGGTTGATTTATGGTAAAGGTTTGATTATGATACCTCCATACTGTGTAATGCTTAAAATATACAGCATGGAACAGGCAGAGATTAGTTTGAACCCTATCAGTTCAAGGTCAAACTAAAATATTTTAGTCTATCCAGCCAAGCCAATGAGGTTGGCCAACTCTCTAGTCTATTCACAGGACAGCCTGCTGCTTCCTCTTTGGTGCATCTGGAAACCAAAAGGAACAGACTGCTTTCAAAACAAGCTCTATTTTTTTGTCATGCTACAGTACAGGTGTTTCAACTGTATCAATACTGTCTGTCATCATAAACTGGAAAATTCAGAATAATTACAATTTTGCTGTGTTTAGAAGTTCATAAAATTTTTCATTTAGGGGCATCAGTTACTGCTCATGAACATGCATTTATCTAATTGCCTTCACTCGTGTCACTTAACACACTGCACTCTGTTGACATTTCTAGTACGACCTTGAAAACAGGTAAACTCTCTGTTGTGTGTAGAGTGGAAATTCAGATAAATACAATTAATTTAAATGTGCGTGGGGAGAAATCACTAACCACGTAGCATTGTTTTGCAAACCTAGCTGGGGAAGCCAGATGGCATATAGTGAAAGAATCCTTCCAGTAGCCATGGGTGGATGTGACTTTAGTACAATAGGAGAATGTACTAAATACTGAGGTTGTATCCCCAGGAGCCAGTCATTCTTTCTTTCACTATATGAAATGTGGAAATTTGGGGGTACGAGCTGCTTTGTCTAACCCAATCAAGGTAATCCCATCCCTCTAGCATAGTGGTTAGATGAGGTATCCTGCTATACACCAATCCATGCATGTCACTCCTTGGTACCTTGACACACAATAAGGGCCAGTTAGACATAAAGGAAAGTTCCAGCAGCTGTATAAAAAAGAGGTTACACCTCAGGAAAGCCATGCCATGCATTGAAGACATCATTGCACAGTTAAATCAAAAGAATCCTAAAGTTAAAGCTAGACCATCTGGTCATATGAGTTAATAATACCTTTACAGTTTCATAAATATAATTTATATTTTTAAATTATGAAATATTTTAAATATACAGAAAGTAGAGTAAATACTAGAACAAATAGCCAAGTACCTCACATATATTAGAAAGTGACACTTGTCAACACTTTCCTATATTCATGTCAAATCCTTTATTTAAAGAAATAGTATTAGAAATGTAGGATGCCTTAACTCATAGTTCTGCACTCAAGTAATTAGGAATAGAAATAGCCCTCCCACTAAAGCATCATTGATGAATTCTGAGTACTAGAGGTAGGATATCTCCATTTTTTATCAAGCTCAGGTTAAGAGCCTAAGAAATATGCAATAAGTACAATGCTTTGATACTGAAAACATGACCAAAGTGATATGAATCAGCATGAAATGTGGACCAATTTGAGATTCATTTATCACACTAGGATTGTAAGAATGGAAAATAAGTAACAGAAACAGAACAAAATGTTTTCCTTTGTCAATCTGGACCATGGCTATGCCAAAATGTGTATAAAGAGGCCACAGGTAACTTCGAACATTGCTGCAGCATGGGGCACATTTGAGCAAGGAGATCTTTTCATGTCATCATTATGCAGTGGGTATGGGGTTCCAGCATATGGACTTATGCTAAAGAGAGGCAATTAAATTAGAAGGAACCAAAAGACCTGGAAGGCCATCATCCTGCAGCCTAGATGAAGATGAAGATATCCAGGTTAGCAGTGTGCCTCCCCAAGGTGCCTTACAGAAACCCTTTGCCTGTTTGCATGGGCCCTGTTACATCTCAGAGCTGCCATTACAGATCTGAGATTGTTATGCCAACAGCCCTAATAACCGAAGACACACCTAACTTCAAGTCAGACTAAACTGTTAGCTCCATTAAAAGTGTTCTCAGTTGTTTCCAGAATTTCCGGAGCCTAATGAAGGTAGACTAATGTTATCCTACATCCTGCTCCACCTAATTTATTCTGAAAATTCTACTTTCCCTTTCTTCCCTGACTTTACCTCACTTTGTATACAAATTTGTGAAAATATATGCAAATACTATGCTTGTAAAGTGGTATAGATATTTGAAAATACACACATAAATATTTATAGAGTCCACTGTCCTCAAAGTCCCAGAGGCCAGTAGCATAAAATCATGTTGGGAAACCATATTAGAGTTCATTTCTAAGCAAAATAACTTACTGATATTGAATTAGAAGATCCATTTAGAAAAACAAAACTATATACTGATAGTATAATTACTTTTCTTTCTGGATTTTATCCTTTGCCTCATTCATTTCAATTTTATCAGACTAGATATCCAAAATTGTTGACATTCTTTTTAAAATAAATGTTAGCATTTGATTATGTTTTGTAATATATTTTCTTTTTTCTGGGCCACTGTAAGCAATCATTAGTTGTTGAGTACATGGAAGAATGAATAAATTAATAAATGTCAAAATGCTCATATTAGATGTTTGTCTTCATTCTTTGAGCAATTTCATTGGCCATGAGAAATGAAGCTAGTTGCACATTTAACAAACATAGAATCGTCATCAAAGCACAGGCTTTAAACCTATGTTTCCCAGGACAAGCCAATGTTTAACCTAATAGCACTTAATTCAAAAGTTGGGGAAATTCAAGAATGAGGGATAAGATAAGAAACTATGGAGAGTCTACTGAGTAGCAGAAGAGAGTTATTCAGCAAAGATTTAACTCCAAAAAGCATAGGACTTATAAAGAAAGACAGCTGATATATGCCAGTGTGACTGATGCAGAAAGTCTGGAATTTTAAATACTGGGCTTATGTTGCCAGTTAAGAAAACTAATAGCTATTAGTGTATCTGTGCAGACACAAGGAAGCAGCCAACCCCAATCCAGACTTCCATAAAATACAAACATAGTGACTTTCTCACACATTAATGTGCAAATAAATCATCTGGGGATCTTATTCAAAATGTGAATTCTGATTCAGTAAATCTAGGGAAGATGCTACCTTTCCTAGAAGCTTCCAGATGATGTTCATGATGCTGGTTCATGGGTCATACATTGTGTAGCAGAGAAACAGTTTCCTCCCAGTCAATAAAGGAAATCCAGGAAGGACTGTGCCTCCACCAACATATATAGGTGTGAGCATATATTGCTTACACACATGCACACACATCATACATTGTGTAGCAGAGAAACAGTTTCCTCCCAGTCAATAAAGGAAATCCAGGAAAGACTGTGCCTCCACCAACATATATAGGTGTGAGCATATATTGCTTACACACATGCACACACACACACGGTTCATAGTTTAATTCTTACTAGTCCTTTTGTTGCCATTTTGAGGAAAATGTGAGTTCAACACTCCAGATCACTTAAATGAAAGGAATGTGACATTTAATCTTTATCATGAAATCCGATTGGTTGACTAGTTAAGCATTCATTTCATAACAACCCTATTTATGGTAAAAAAGGAATGCACTGGGTGAAGAATCTTGGAGAAGTTACAAATTCTCAGAGCATCGATGACATCATCTACAAGGTGGGGCTGTTTGCCTTGCCTCTCCTGAATCCTTGCTCCTCTAATTTTAGCTGTGCGACTGGAAAAGTTGCTTAATCATTGAGAGCCTCTGTTTCTCTATTTTTAAATTATGGATAAAATACACACTTTCGAAGATTCAACAGGCTAAAAATGTAAAATGCATATCACAATCTGTGGCACATTGTGTTCAATAAACGACCGTGTTTTAAACTCTAGTAAAATAATCAAATAACGTTTATCCATTTTCTAAAGGAGGGTACAGGTTTATTATTATGGTTATGGCTCTAAAATTAGTCCTTTGGCTATGGTTGTGCCTAATGATAACTATAAACCTTTCCATTTCATTATTTACTCCTTTCTGTCACCTCGTTTAATTTTATTCATTGTATCTTCTTGCTAAGAGGCTTGGTATTCAAGCCTAAAAATGTCCTCGTAAAATATCATTTTTTATTATGCCAATAACTCAGAAATGTAGGTCAAGTAAATACAAGTGGTGTGTGAAATGAAGCCTTCAGAGTTTATACTGCTACTGACCAAATAGTCAAACATCGTTAGTGTGATTGTAGTGGCCTGGAGAAACCATCCTACCTTTGGAAAAATGCTCTTCTTCACTTTTGCAGCAAATACTCTGTGGAGTGGGGGAAAGGCATTTTTTATTTTAGGATGGAACTACCACTTGCCATACCTACTTTAACTTGGTGTAATATAGTTTTTTTTCAAGTCATTATTTGCAAGATTAGGCTATAATAGAACTAAAAGTAATTAGAGCATTTGCTACACATTGTGGGCTTCCAGAGCCCTTAAGAAATGTCATGAATCTGCTATACAAAGTTATAGATGGAATCAATACATAGCAAAACCTCAAAAACTCATTTCATGTCTTGTAATTTAGAATTTGTGATTTATCAGACACAGGTCTGACTGAAGTTTGCTTTCACATCATCTGTGGAAGGAAAAAAAGTCCTTATTAAGCAATTTAGCAATTTTTAAAGTTGTTTACCTTTCTGAAAGTGTATATTATTATTAAGGCATTTTAAATGGGCCCAGGGGAATATAGTATGTTAATTACCAACATTACCATCAGTTCATTAAAGCAGAACTTGAAGATCTACTTTAGCAATATAGTTAATGTGAATTCTTGAATATTATAAAATAAATTTTAAAAAATAATTTGGTGTGGTTTTTTTTTTTTTTTGAGAACTTGCTTTGGGAGGGTAGAGAGCTGAACACTGCTGGGTAAACTGTTAAATTAGAAGGTCATATAGCTTGAGTTTACATTGTGGAAGAATTTAAGCTTTTACTTACAGATTGAATTTCTTTCCCATTAAAATTATTTTGGTCAATACCAATGTACCTAAAGTACAAGCACGCATAATTGATTTAGTAATGTTATTCAAATGTGTACTCTTCACTTCCTTAATATAAATGAAAGATTAAGTGCAAATATAAATATTTCATTTGCAGCTTAGAGCTATAATTTATCCTATTTGGGTTAACAGAGGCTGTGAGAGTGCAAAGGACACTCATAAAATTTACATCATCAAACTTCAAGTGATCAAACATTAGCTTGGGAAATAATACTGAATTATATCATCACTTAAAATTATAAACATGATATGCTTATATACTTTAATATGTATTTATTTATAACATTAGTAGAACATTTATATTTATAACATTAAAAGTAGAAAAATAAAGAAAACTAGTTTTATTTTGATTTTATACATCTGGTATTAAAAAAATATTTCCCCAGTTTTTTGAGGACACCACTGTGTGTCTACGGCAGTGGTTCTCACACTTAAGTTTGCATCAGATGCAACTGGAGCAAGGGCTTGTTAATATTCAAACTGTTGGGTTCCAGACACTCAGAGTTTCCAATTCTGTAATCCTGTGGTGGAAACCAAGAACTTGCATTTCTAACAAGTCCCAAATCATATTGATGCTGCTTGTCCTGGTACTAGACTTTGAGATCCACTGCTATCAAAGACCTAGTTTTTATTTGCCATAAAAGTAGCTAGATGTTCTATTCTGCCTCTTTTTTCCCCATTGTACCAAATATTTACATAATTTGTTATTCTTTTATCATCATATTCTTTAAATCAATAATTAGAATCATCTGGGAACTGAATATAATGTGAATGCCTGGATCCCACATCTTTAGGCTCAAGGTGGGGGTGGGGTGGGCAGGGATTCTATATCAGTGGTTCTCCAACTTTGTTGCCTATTAGAATCAACTGGGGAGCTTTTAAAAATCCCAAGGCCCAGGCTGTACCCCATATCAATTGTCTTAGTCTGCTTGTACTGCTGTAACAGAAGACCTGAGACTAAGAAAATTATAAAGAACACAAATTCATTCCTCGCAGTTCTGGAGGCTGGGAAGTCTGAGATCAAGGCACTGGTATTGTCTGGTGAGGGCCTTCCTGCTGCATCCTCACATGGTGAAAGGTGGAAGAGCAAGAAGGGAATTTGTCCTCACATGGCAGAAGAGAAGAAGAGCGTGAACCTACTCCCATAAGCCCTCTTTACGGCAGCATTAATCCCTCCAGGATGGCAGAGCCCTCATGATCTAAACATCTCCCATTAGGCCCCATCTCCCAGCACTCTTGCAGGGGAGATTAAGTTCCAATGAGTGCATTTTGTGTGATATATTCAGACCATAGCACCAATTAAATCGGAATCTCTAGGAGTGGGACATCGGCCTCACTACATCTCCAGGTGATTCCAATGTGCAGCCAGCGTGGACAGTTGAGAACTACTCAGTAGGCTCAGTAACTGCTGCCGTAGGAGTCTGCATTCCAGAGCAAGAGAACTATGCGGATCTTACTGGTCATGAAAGGAAAGCAATCTGTCTCTCTTTCTTTGTCTCTCTGTCAAGACTACATCTTGATCACATCTCATTGTTATTTGTATGTACTCTATTTGCATTTAAACTAATAGTTTTTAAGTATTTATAAATGTTCCACTGGAAATACATATATTTCAATGTCTATTTTAAATGATTTGTTATTTTATTGGATTATTTTAATGTCTTTCAATCTCTCACTTAGTGCCAAAGGGCAATATCTTTTAGTAGGAAAAAAACCAAAAAACCACAAAAACTGATGGACTTTTTAGTCAGTTTTGAGACCTTAGACCAGAGCTGTCCAACAGAACTTTCTGACATGACAGTAGTGTTTTATATCTGCTTTGTCTAGTACAGTAGCCACTAGCTACTATACCACATGTGACTTTTAACATTCAAAATGTGGGCAGTGTACCTTAGAAACTGAATTTTATTTAACTCTAATTTAATTTAAACTTAAATAACCACACATGGCTAGTAAACACCATATTGAACAGTACAGTCTTTAACAATAATCTGAATCTAGCATAAAACTGGCCTGCAACAGTAGTACGTGCATGTGTGTGTGTGTGTGTGTGTGTGTGCGTGTGTGCGTGTGTGTGCGTGTGTGCGTGTGTGTGTGTGTGTGTGCGTGTGTGTATGTGTATGCATACAGATTTACAGTGTGCTAGGCTCTGTTAAGGAATGTGCATACATTTTTTGCATTTGATTCTCATGATCAGCAGTTGGAAAACTTTTCCTGTAGAGCTAGAGATTAAGTATGTTAAGCTTATGGATCATTCAGTCTCTGTTGCAAATTCCCAGCTCTGCGGTTGTAGTGAAAGTGTCCATAGACAATTCATATACAAATGAGCATGACTGCGTACTAATAAAACGTTATTTACAAAATAGGCAGCAGGCAAGATTTGGCCCAGGAGCTATATTTTAAGACCCCTGCTCATGATAATCCTAGAATTTTATAGATGAGAAAATGATAGTTGAAAGTGTGTGGCTACTCCAAGCAAGGGTTTTATCTACTACAAACACTTACATAAAAATTTACCTCCCCACTTCTAATTAGCATTTTATTAGGACCTTGAATTATCCTTAATAAGGAACTCCGTTCAATTTTCCTCCTGGACATCTGTTCAAAGACAAATGTTCTTATGCTATTATTGGACCCACTATTTTAATGTGCTTGTTGGCTGGGACTTTGTGGTACAATTTTTGGTTCCAACTACTGGACGAAGTGGAGAGGTATTATACAGCAATTAAACATATGTGTGAATGTTTCTATGTCATTGTTAAATATAGCTATAAAATGCTGACCTGCTATATTTGTTTATTAATTCATCTAACAGTAACTAGATGCCTATAATGTTTAAGTCAGAATGCTGGGTACTAGTGTGGAATACAGAAGAATACAGTAGGATTCTTTCCAGGAAACTTAGATTCTGAGTACAGAAATGCCATGTGCATAAATTACTATAATACAAGTTGATTTAGGAAAGGTAGAGTTTAAGTATTTAGGAATCCAGAAAAGCTAGAGATCCCTTCCATTAGAATTCAATGCAATTTAATTAATGGTCACCTGCTGAATGTCTACCTTTTGGCAAGAATTTTGCTAGGCTACTGGCAGAATACTAAAGTAGAAAAAAGATTAGGTTTCCTGTTTCTGTAGCTTAACATATTATTAACTAGGCAAAGCATGAATATACTCTTCAAACAATTGAAAGGAATTCCAAGGGGCTAACTTAAAAAGTATTTTATAAGCTATTCAACATAAAAGTCAAGGAAATTAAAAGTAAGGAAGAATACTGTAAAATGTCATTAGCCTATAAAGACTCACATCCTATATATATGGCTAAAAAGTTTGTGTTTACACAAGAAGCAATACCATAATTTATTACCATGTGGATTACCTGATTTACAATTTTAAAAAAAAAGGTCAGAATGATATACCTCACATTCAAAAATCAATGGGCTCAAAGACCTTCAAGTTTTACATTGTATTACCTAAAACAATGTCAAATGTGTACTGTGAACATAAAAATCTTAGAATTCTTATGTAGAACTGTATACTGAATGCATGGGATGAGGGCTTCTGTGGTAATTATGAATGGATGGGCGAGGTTATGTCTTCAGTAAGCAATTATTGGGACAAGAGCTTCTTCGGTATATATCTGCTCCAAATCTCACAGGATTCAACATAATAGAAACAAAAACACGACAGAAATGAAATAGTAACAACACTTCTATTGGACACTAATTTTTCACCCTCATTTAAAAAATTATCTTCAGTATGTTTTTGTTATACCGACAATATACTTTTTTCTTATCTCTTCTCTTCTTCCTCAATTTTCTTCATCTTACCATTTTTTAAAAAATGCACTGTTTCCATTTTCAGGAATTGCTCGGTAACCCTAATGGGCATTTGTTTTTAACATTTAAGGATGTTCTAAAAATATTGCCATTAATTCAAAATATATATTTGAAAGTACCATGGCAAGGTAAAGCATATTATTTCACACATCTAAATCAGATAGAAAGTAAAATTGTCTTCCAGCATCTATATAGGTTAGAGAGATAATATGGTTTTACCTGGACGGAGCATGGTATTCAAATTACAGCAATGCTTTCCTTGCTGCATTCTTATTTCATTGTGGACATGTTCATCTGTTTCATGCACACTTGAGGCAAATTGTGCCTTCCCGAATTAGACCCTATTTTCAGAGGTGAAATTTTATGCTGTCTCTCATATTATACAGATTGCCTAAAACACAGAACATTATAGTGCCACAACGTTAGCTGACAGGAATCATGGAAAAAACAAGATTCGTTTTGTCTCTATTTCACTCGGAGTGTATTGTTTTTTAAAAAAACTTAAAGTGTCTACTTTCCCTCCTACAAAAGTTGTGTACTGCATGACAATGTTTTGAGGGACCTAGAAACAACATACAAACTCATTAGCACATAGATTAATCCCACAGAAAAAGATTATTTTATGGTTTCATTTAAAGACTATCTTTCCATTGCTAATGGGTTGGTATATTTTGACAGGGCAGAGATACAATGTCAAATGTAAAACATTAGGATGAGACTGAAAATCTTTTTCAGAGACAGATGTAGGTATTCTATTGCCCACCTTCCTAATACATTTATCAAAATACGTTTTTGTATTATTATATTTACTATTGTTAACTATAATACCCCATAGAAACAATCACAAGTCTTTAAATCTAATATCTTGCAACGTGTGATTCCACCAGCCCCTGCGAAGACATCTTTCCTAAAGTGGGAATATGCACTGCATTTGGAGAGTAACCTTGATGCTGTCAGGCTTGAATGAATGCTATTGAGAGCAGAAGGTCGGCAAAATCCACTAAGTTGAATAAGCACCATTAAACTAAATTCTGAAGGATCAATAATGAAAAATTGACAAACTAAACACAGGCTTAAAAAGTATTATATGTTCTGAGTGATGCAGTTAGATGCACTCAATGAAAAAAATAGCATAACATGGTTAGCTTTTAGTGCTATATGAGGAGAAAAATAAAATATTTTATGCCCTATAGAAATTTGCTAATGCCACCTATTTTGAATACAGATTAGAGTCTTGCAACATAAGACAGAAAATTAAGCCTGGAGCCAATCTCAGGTAGCATTTAAATAAGCTTCTTGCCAAAACAGTATTAAAAACAGTTCAAGAAAGTAGGTGTGGATCTCTTAAATATGGAATTGCATCCTTGTCTTGATCCCATTTTCAGTGGTTTGTCATATATGGCTTTTATTGTGTTGAGATATTTTCCTTCTGTACCTAATTTGCTGAGTCTTGATCATGAAGTGGTGTTGAATTTTGTCAAATGGTTCTTCTGTGTCTATTGAGATAATCATATGGTCTTTGTCCTTGATTTTGCTGATGTGGTGTATCATATTTATTGACTTGCATATGTGGAACCATCCTTGTATCCCTGGGATGAATCCCACTTGATGGTGGTGTATAATTTTTTTGATATGTTGCTGTATTCTATTTGCTGATATTTTACTGCAGATTTGTGCATCCATGATTATCAAAGATATTGGCCTATAGATTTCTTTTTTGATTGTATCCTTGTCTGGTTTTGGTATCAGGGTGATGCTGGCATCATAGAATGAGTTTGGGAGAATGGCCTCTGTTTTAATTTTTTCAAGTAGTTTGAAGAAAATTGGTATAGATTCCTCTTTAAAGGTTTGGTAGAATTCAGCGGTAAAGCCCTGGGCTTTTCTTCGTTGGGAGACTGCTGATTACTGCATTGGTTTCTTTGCTTGCTATTGGGCCGTTCAGGTTTTCCATTTCTTCTTGGTTCAGGTATGTGTCCTGAAATTTTTCCATTTCCTCCAGTTTTCAAATTCGTTGGCATATAGTTGTTTATAAGTCTCTAATATTCCCTGTATTTCTGTGGTGTCAATGTAATATCTACTTTTTCATTTCTATTTCTCATTATTTGGGTCTTCTCTCCTTTTTTTAGTTAGTCCAGATAATGGTTTGTCTATTTTGTTTATCTCCTCAAAAACCCCAACTTTTTGTTTCATTGATCTTTTGTATCTTTTTTGGGTCTCTATTTCATTTAGTTCTGCTCTAATCTTAATTATTTCTTCCATCTACTAATTTGGGGATTGGATTGTTTATGTTTTTCTAGTTCTTTAAGGTATAGTGTTATGTTGTTTATTTGAAATCTTTCTATTCTTTTGATATAAGCATTCATTGCAAATTAGCAATAGGGCAAATTTTTCTTTAACTTAATTAAAACTGATAAGCTCATAATTGCTAAAAGATAGTTTTATAAGTAAAGATGAGAAAACTCAAAAAAGATATGATGCTTTTATATTCTATAGAAGAATTTTAAAAATATACATTCCCATTGTTAAATTTATACAGTCATTCCAAAAATATACCCTAAATAATTTAGAGCTGCAGATTTAAGAAATATTTCAGTGACAGATAGCTAGATAGCTAAAAATTTCAAAAATTATTTGTCCCACACAAAAAGTTTATGTTCTCCCTGACCAGTGTCACAATTGTCAACAAGCATAGCTGGACAGTTTAACCCCTTTGATCAGCTATAATTTAAAATGTCCAAGCATTCAAGGCAAGATGTACAGAAACTGAACAACTGCTCTGTGCCATGTGTTTTTGTTTAGATGTCTCTCACCTCCTAACAGCTATTCCTGGTTATACTCTTAATCTCTTTGTTTATTCTAAGAAGAGTAGCCAGAAGAATATTTTTTTAAAAAGGTAAAATGGATCATGCTACCTTTATGCTAAAAACTAATAGCTGTTCTCACAGTCAGAATAATTGCTGCTTTCAGGACCTCAGATAACCTGCCTGAAGCCCCTTCCCAAATTTGTAACCCTGTCTCTCAGTTCAACTCTCTTGCTTGCTTTATTCTAACAATACTGGGTCATCTCTAGTCTTTAAACCACCAGATGTGCTCTTATGCCGGGTTCTTTGCACACAGTAGTCCCTCGACCTAGAACATTCTTCCCCATTGGATTTTCAAGGTTCAGTCTCTCACTCTCATCAGAGATCTCCTCAAGTGTCACCTTGCCACACCCTCTATGATCATCACACCCTTACCACGCAGCACCCCACCCTGGCACTCCCTGTTTTTTAGACCCTGCTTAGCTTTTCATGATGACACCTATCACCACCTGAAATATTAATGAAAATTTAAGCATGTCTTGATTGTCTGCTTATTCCACTAAAGTGTAAGCTCCTTGAAGGCTGTAACATCGTCTGTTGTACCATTGCTTCATCCCCACAGTTTTGAACAGTGCCTCGCATGTAGTAGGAACTCAATAAGTAACTCTTGAATAAATCAATGTACAAAGAAATGAACATCACAATTTACTAATCCAGTAAATGGTTACATCTTCTATTGGATCTATGCATCTTTGTGAGAGATTTAATTTAAGATAGCAATTTAAACCAAGTATTTTATTTACAAAAATTAAACTTAGAAACAGATTTTGAAATTATTCCATCGTTTTGATTAATGATAATTTTTATAAAATATTTTCTTGTGTAAATAATAAATATAATTTGTACCTTAAAATATTGTTTGCATTTTATATCATCCTATTTAATGTCTTCATTTATAGATGTTTTTGCACATTAGCATTAGAGCAGATGATTATATGTTATAAATACATAAGTATATACGTATTAAAAACAGGGCAAAAATGTATTGATATTGATGCATGATTAAATATGTATGTTTCACATCATAGACTTAATAAATTTTATTTCCATTTGAACATGTTTGAAGTTTTATTTTATTTTATTTTTTTTAAAAATTTTTTTCCTTTTTGTCTTTTTTCATGTCCGGCAACGGATCACAACCCTCAGTGTCGTGCCCGTACTGGACCGGGACCGGCAACGGGATCGCAACCCTCGGTGTAGCTCCCACACCTCGCTCAGCCAGTGAGCGGGAACCGGTCTGTATGTGGGATCCGAACCCTCGGCAGGAGCGCCACCCCGCTCCC
>NW_007726796.1:501677-510794 GCF_000696425.1 Galeopterus variegatus
TGGGATCCGAACCCTCGGCGGGAGCACCACCACGCTCCCAAGCAGTGCACTGTAGCAGTGCGCCACCGGGCTGGCCCCAAGTTTTATTTTTTTATAGTGCATGCTATGCTAGGTTGTAATCTCTTTGAGGGCCAAAAAAGTCTTTTATTATATATATATTCCTAGCATTGTGCACAACTGGAAATCAATACATATGTTTTTTTTAAAAAGATGAAAGTCTATTGAATTGAAAATACTGAAGGCAATCTAGATAAGCAAAGAAGAATATGTTGCTGGTCTTATGCAATATGAATACATTTTCAGTGGCAGGAGTTTAAAAATTACAGCACTTAATCTAGAAGTCTTTGAAGTAGATGTTTTTACATACCACCATTGTACACTTAAATGGTTACCATGCCTCAGTGAGACTTACTATTCAGACTCTGAGATCATAATGAAATGATTGCTATTCATATGGCAGTGGCCTGAGAGGAATAGTTTGCTGAGCTTGCACACCTGAACTTCTGAAGGGACAGGAGCATCAAAAACATAACAGTCTATCACAGCAAATTTTGCAGCCACTTCTATACTGCCTTGATAACACATTTTCTCTAATGATATAATTGGGTACATATAATTTTGAGTATTGGGGGCATATAGCTGATAATGTTCGTATTAATAACAGGGGTACTCACAGCACAAGTTTTAACTTTTATTTACAGTCAAATGGCTGCAGTGTGCATCCAAGACAGGATGACACAAGTGTTACCACTATTTTGTGCCAGTTGATTTGTGTAAAAAGAAAGCACATACCCAAGTCGAATCAAGGTCACTGCATCACACAATTGCGTCTAATACCCTCTTTTAAAATTTGTATGCCTTTGTATCAAATGGATTTTATAAATCTTTTTGGAATGAAAAATATATATTATAGATAGATAGCTTGATTTGAGGAAGATAATGCTATGCATTAGATATATGGAATATATGGACATAGATATATAAGTGCACATGTACATTCATGCAACACAAAATTTACTATTAAGTGATATACATATATATGTTATATCATATCTTATCATGTCATACGTCATCACACTCAATATCACAGTGACATTGTGGGCTATGTATTTTTAAAGTTAGTTTATAGATAAACTCATCTCATAAAGTTGAAATGAATTATCCAAAGGCACAAAGCTAGTAAGTGGCAGATCCATAATATAATCCCAACTCTTTGCCTGTTCTCATATATAATACACATTGCTGCTCAATATATTTCTTCTTATTACTTATTACTATATATTTTTTTTATTATGGTAAAAAAAATCTCATAACTTGAGATCTACCCTCTAACATTTTTTTTTTTTCCCTTTTTGTCTCTTTTTACTGACCGGTAACAGGATCGCAACCCTCGGTGTCACGCCCCTACCAGGGACCGGCAAGGGGATCACAACCCTCAGTGTTGCGCCCGCACCGCGCTCAGCCCGTGAGCGGGAACCGGTCTCCACATGGGATCCGAACCCTCAGCGGGAGCGCCACCGCGCTCCCAAGCAGCGCACTCTCCAGTGCACCACCAGGCCGGCCCTAACCTCTAACATTTTTAAGTGTACAGTACAGTATTATTAACTATTTGCACAATGTTGGAAGGCAGATCATTCAAAATTTTTCATCTTGCCTAACTGAAACTTTATACCAATTGAACAGCAACTTCCCTTTTCCCTCTACCCAAAGTGCCTGGTAACCAGCCTTTTACTTTCTGCTTTGATGAGGTTGACTACTTTAGATAACTTATACGAGTGGAATAACTAATGCTGCAAATATCTCTTCGAGATCCTGATTTTAATTTTTTGTATGAATATCAAGAAGTATGATTGCTGGATTGTATGGTAGTTCTATTTAAAATTTTCTTTATTAAAACCTTCATACTTTTTTACACAACAGATGTACCAGTTTATTTTCCCACCAACAGTGCAAAAGGGTTTCAATTTCTCCACTCCTTGTCAACACATTTCTTTTCTTTTCTTTTTCTTTAAATAATGGCCATCCTAACAGGCATGAAGTGATATCTCATTGTGGTTTTGGTTTGCATTTCCCTGATGATTAGTGATGCTGAACATCTTCTCATATACTTGTTGGTGATTTGTGTGCCTTTTTAGAGAAATGTCTATTAAAGTCCTTTGCCTGCTTCTTAATCAGGTTGTTTTCTTTTCTTCTTCTTTTTTTTCTGGTATTGAGTTGTAGAAGTTCCTTATATTTTTCGGATATTAATTCCTTATCAAAGACATTGTATACAAATATTTTCTCGCACTCTGTACATTACCTTCTCATTCTGTTGATTTTTTTTTTTTTTTTGCTGTGCAGAAGCCTTTTAGTTTTTATTTATTTATTTATTTATTTATTTTTTTTTTTCCTTTTTGTCTTTTTTCGTGACCGGCAATGGATCGCAACCCTCAGTGTCTCGCCCGTACCAGACCGGGACCGGCAACGGGATTGCAACCCTCGGTGTTGCACCCGCACCTTGCTCAGCCAGTGAGCGGCCGGTCTGTATGTGGGATCCGAACACTCGGCGGGAGCGTCGCCGCGCTCCCAAGAGGCGCACTGTAGCAGTGCGCCACTGGGCCGGCCCAGAAGCCTTTTAGTTTAATGTGGTCCCACTTTTTGATCACATATGTGTGGTCTCTATTCTTTTCCATTGATCCATATGTCTGTTTTTATAACAGTACCATACTGTTTTGGTTACTGTAGCTTCATAATATGTTTTAATATCAGGAAGAATGTGCCTTTCAGCTTTGTTCTTTTTCAGGATTGCCTATTTATGCTCTTTTGTGGTTTTCTGTGAATTTTAGAATTGCCTTTTCTATTTCTGTAAAAAACATTTTTGGAATTTTATGGGGATTGTGTCATATCTGCTTTGGGTAGTATGAGTACATTGACAGATATTGAGTCTTCCAATTCATGAACATGGGATGTCTTTTTACTTATGCTCCTTTAATTTCTCATGGCAATGTTTTGTAGTTTTCAGTTTAAAAGTATTTTGCCTCCTTAGTTAAGTTTATTCATAAGTAGTTTACACTTTTTGATACTATTTTAAATGAGTTTTTCCTTAGTTTCCTTTTAGGATTGTTTGTTGTTAGCGTATAGAAACCCAGCCAATTTTTTGAGTTGATTTTGTACCATACAACTTTACTGAATTCATTTATTGGTTCTAACAAGTTGTGTGTGTGTGTGTGTGTGTGGTGTGTGTGATATATAGGGTTTTGTACATATTAAATCATATCATCTGGGAACAGAGATAATTTTACTTCTTTTTATAACTGATTTAAATGCCTTTTATTTCTATGTCTTACCTAATTGCACTGGTTAGAACTTTCAGTACTTATTTTCATGGTTACATAAATTTCACTCTTTTTTTCTTTCTCATTCTCCCCACCAACTGTGAATTAGATCTTAGATTCCATCAGTTCTTTCTTTATTATATTTCTTGCATCTATTCCCTTTAAATTCTACTTTAGTTGCTCTACTTCATGTTCTTTTCATCTCATACTTTGAATATTAAACTGCATTGCTGCTTCAATTTATCCCTCCTGAAGTTGCCAAATGATGCATCCCTAAATGCCACTTTAAGCCTTTCACTAACCTGCTAGAACTCCCATGTCTTTCAAGACTTCGCCCTCCAGTTTTATTTTCTGAAGACATCTGATATGCTCCAGTGTAAAATGGTCTTTATGCTGCTGATTCTCAACTCTCTTTCACTCAGGCTTTCTCATATATGCAATATATTCTTACTTCCCCCTCATCCAGCTCACACCTTGGCCAGACTTTGATATCAAACTCTGGGCCCACTCCAAGAAACAGCAACAGTGTTATTATCACCATTGTGGTCATTGTCATCATCATCATTTGAGTTGGATTTGCACAGCCCCTTATGGCAGCACTACTCTAAAAGCAGATCAGGCAAACTCAGGCTGGGCAACAGTTTCCTATAGCCCCACAAGAAGATAAGAACTGAAATTGAGACTAAGCATTTACAAACCTTAATTTAATTTAGCATCGCTCTGACATTGATATGTGAAGATTTGAAAGCATCAGTTCTTAGAAATTAAAAACCAATTTAAAAAAGATAGTACTTCGTCTCAGATGGTTTGAGAAGTATTGCTGTATATAGTATTTTGAAGCCTTTTCACGCTTAATGTAACATTTAGTTTATGCAGTGATATCAAGAATATATATTGTTTGCACCTCATACACATACAACAATAAACAAAAAAGCTAAGTGACAGAAAATGCATGGTTTGTCAAAACACATACCTTTAAGTGATACAACTTTTTATTCCAAATCTGATAATTCGTTCCTCTCTGTTCCATTACTTATAAATTAGGTGAATCTCACAATGATTGTCCCCTTTCAGCCTGGCTAAAATGGGAAGGATAGTCAAAATAATTTGGGGATTATTTTGGGATTCCTAAGGAGCCACTGTCTGCTTAAGTAACTTTTACTTATTTACACGAATTAATCAAGTATGTGTCTTTAGAAAATTAAAGAGTAAAATGCATATTTACTCTTTCTACTAAGAATTATTTTAAAGGCTGACTTACTTTCTCATTCATTCACTTATTCCTTTAATCAGCTGCCATTTACTACATTTATTGAGCATCTAGTATACTTCAGGTCTTGTGTACAGCTGGGTATATGTGAAGATCAAATAGCTTTTTCATGATGAGTTCATAGGTAAAAAATAGCAGAGAGGTTAGGACAAGTTTCCTCATATTTTATGTCATTTTTAAATCAGTTGGAATCATCCAAAACTCAATTTTCCTATTTTGTAAATCAAAAGCTTTGAAAGGATCCCATCTAATGTGGAAATAAAATTCTATACAGCTTCACTGTGCTACAAGCTACTAAGCATTAGCTTCTGCCTAAGTGTTCTTTCTTTCTCTAATTGCTTTCTTCAGAATCGCTAATCTTCCAAAGAATCATTGTTTACATTATGCCTTTGCCCATTAACTAGAGAAACGTTTCTTTCTATCCTTTCCCCATTCCAAGGAAGAATTAAGAGCAACTGTTAACACAATTAAAGCTCAGTTTAATTTCTATGATCCATTTGCATTTGCAGTAAAACACCATGACTGTGAACTCCTGGAGAGTTTTAAGTACCCTGGGATCAGGTTTATTCCCCTGGCCTAAGTGACCTGTATAGCAAGAAAGCAAGTCTTATCCGAAACACCAAAGCACAGATTTGCTAAACAAGGTCATTTTGGATGCTTTTTCTGTTTGCATAGGAATAGGCATTTTAATAACTAACCTGCTTTGATTTTCTATGAAAGTGAGCATCAACCCAGCAAACCCTGTACTCAAATATCTATTGCAGCCTGAAGTAGAGTCTTAAAAGCATAGTGTCCTGGAATTTTGATCCACTAAGGAAATCAATTCAAAAGCAGATGCCCTCAATATGTGACCCATACTCTGGGCCTGTGATTCTAGGGAGCACGCACATTCCCAGAAACGTGTTAGATTAGAAGGATGACACTGGTGTCACACAGACTTTGGTAGTTATTTAAAGTTAATTAATTTAACCTGACCTTTCCATATAAATATAAGACACAATAGACTACTAGTGATAATTGATTCTGGAGAGCCTCTGAAATGGTTCAAAGAAAACACAGCTGTGCTGTGTAACAGTTCTTGTTTGCTCTGGATTATAAACTATTTTTAGTACTTAGTTAATAAAGCTGATTTTCTTAAGGGGCCTGCAGTGGAATGCATGAACTGCGTGTCAGATGCTGATGGGATTTGCAATGGATGAACCTAAGAAAATTAACTCCGCCAATGCTGACAGATTTTTAGAGCCAAGGCATATATGTACCTGCTTGTGAAGATATCTAATGAAAGTAGATTTCATAGTTTCCCGAAATAAATATACTTCTGAAGTTACAGGCAGAGTCAATGAATTTTTTTCTCTCTTTTCTTTATTTTATTAATTTTTATTTTAATTATAACAGCATTAAAATGAATATTTTAGGATATAATGATAAGCAGCATGTATTAAATGCTCCTTATAAGTGTTTTTCATATGAAGTAATCTTCCATTTTTAAGATGCTCATTTTTTCCCATTTTGACATCTCTGAAATTGATGGTGTGTCATAATGGTGCATCCTAGAATTGATGACATCTTAGGTTCAGTAAAATATAGTATCTGATGTAATCTTCTAAGCAAATTTCTAAAGGAGGTGCTGTTATTACTCCCATCTTACAGATGAAAAAACTAAGGCACAGAGAGATCTTAAGTAACTTATCTAAGGTGATATATCTAGTAAAGAGCTGAAACAGGATTTGAATGTAAGCTGTCTGGTTCCAGATTCAAATTCATAGTTACTATGAAATGTTGTCTCCTGGACACATTTAGATATGACTCAAGTGCCAAATGAATTAGCTTATCTCATAGAGAATAAGGATTATAAGTTTCATGTGTTTCCCATCAGTGTGAAGAGGGCATTAATATGTGTAAAAAAAAATGTATATGGTATTGTTTTGTGTGTGTTTACAGAAAAGTGTATCATACTGTGAAAATCCTTCTGTTTTGTTTTTATCACTCAATATTTCATGAAGTCATTTTCAGTTTTCAATTTCCTTTTTAATTGTTGTATAGTATTCCATAACATAAATGGACATATAAGTGATTTTCATGTTATTATAAACAGCACTGAAATGAAATATATTTAAATGCATTCACTTAAACAAGTGATTCTCTGGGAAGATTCCAAGTGGAATTTCTGAGTCATGACGTGCTTCTATTTTCTATTTTGAAGGTGTTAATATTTTAGCTATAATAAACCAAGCCAGTCATATAGCATTGTGTTTCTAAGGTCGGCCAGTTATTTACAACTATATATTAGAGCATTTATTTCTCAAACTCATTTAAAATATTTTTTACGCACTTGTGTGGGGAATCCTTTATAATACCATATTGATTTAGGTTCATATACACCCTAAAGATATTTTATAATAGAACCCTCTACATTTGGAGAGCAGGAGGGTAGGACAGAACTTGCTGCCAAGTCTAGTTCTTCTGTGATATACCACCAGAAAAAAAAATGCATGAGCTATTTTTCATCATTTAAATGCCTCTCAAGTTTGTACAACACATCAAGATAGTGACATTTGGCTTGTCATGAATGACACTAACAAGGAATCAAATGATATACTAATTTATATTTCATTGAACCAAAAAAAAAAATCACAAATGGAAAAAGAATAATGTGTGTGCATGCTCTTTCAGTCCAGACTTTAGTCCTCTTGACTCCAGGGTGTTTGTTTTCATAAATTATTTCTGCCTAGCTGTAGTGTATTTAAGTGACAGAATGTCTGCTGGGGAGAGGACACGTGGGATCCTTTTATTGCCATCTCTGGGATTAGAATGCTGGCTCTCAGCTACCTTTACAGATGCTTCCTGTCTTTGTTCTTAATATAGTTGTTTAGCGTTAAGAACAGTTATGTCATCAAAACAGCTAATAAGAATAGCAGAACTGTAATCTTGAAACAGTGTTGGCTTTTGCGTATGAGCTGATCTGCTATAAACTTCCTTCTTCAAAGGCAGGAAACTATTAAGATGAACTTATTAACTTAAGTATCAAGTCCTTATACTCTCTAAATACAATGCTTTTCTCATAGCTGCTGTAATATGCCGCAGCACTTCAATTAAAAAATAGTCACATGGCCTTAGCAATAACTAAAAATAATAAAAATAGTTGTCTCTGAGCCACTGGGTGATACATTTGAAAGGGCACCAGAGAGTCCTCATTTGGAGAGCTACTTACAAACTTCAGCACTGTAGAATACATTACACAAGGTTTCAGTTGGTTTCACGATGTCACTCCTTTAGATTTACAATGGAAGGAGAGGAAGAGAATTAGTATTGTTTTCTCCTTAATGATCTCACCTTTCAAGGAAAACAATATGCAAGTGGGGGAACAAAGTCTTTTCCATATAATCTCGAACTGTTAAGTTAGTCCACCAAGTCAGTTCTTGGCCATGATTTGGCTCTTCATGGAAGAAATAAAGCCAATAAATTAAATATATCTATCAAGGGATTAATATCTAGAATATACAAGGAACTCAAAAAACTTAACAGTAAAACAAACAAACAAACAAAAGACCCAAATAATCCAGTTAAAAAATGGGCAAAGGAGCTAGACATTTCTCAAAAGAAGACATACAAATAGGCAACATGTCCATGAAAACACACTCAACATCACTAATCATCAGGGAAATGCAAATCAAAACCACATTAAGATATCATCTCAGTCTACTTAGAACAGCTGTTATCAAAAAGAGAATAACAAATGCTGACAAGGATGTGGAGAAAAGGGAACATTCCTACACTGTTGGTGGGATTGTAAGTTAGTACAGCCACTATGGAAAACGAGCAACTACAAATAGAACTGCCATATGATCCAGCAATCCAACTACTAGGTATATACCCAAAAGATTGGAAATCATCATGTCAAAGGGATACCTGCACTCCCATGTTTATCACAGCTCTATTTACTATAGCTAAGGTATGGAACCAACTTAATGCCCATCAGTGGATGACTAGATAAGGAAAATATGGTATATATACACAGCAGAATACTACTCAGCCATAAAGAAGATGAAATTCTTCCATTCAAAGCACCATGGATGAATTTGGAGAAAATTATGCTAAGTGAAATAAGCCAGGCATAGAAAGAGAAATATCACATGTCCTCACTCATAATTGGGAGCTGAAAGACAGAGAGAGAGAGAGAGAGAGAGAGAGAAAGAAAGAAAGAAAAGAAAGAGAGAGAGAGAGACAAGGAAAGAAAGAAAGAAAGAAAGAAAGGTGAAAAAAGGTAAAATGTTCAATAATCAGACCTACAAGGCAAGGAAGAAAGGGGGTCATGGATTGAGAATAACCTTAGAGATCAAAAAGTAACACACCCCGCCACGTCAAAATGTGCACGTAACTGTGTTAAATTTATCTGCCATGAAAAGGAATGAAGTTCGACCATGTACAACAACAATGGATGACCTTGGAGAAAATGATGTTGAGTGAAATAAGCCAAGCAAAGGGGAAAATATACCCCATGTTCTCCATCATAAGTGAGAGTTAAGAGAGAAC
>NW_007726796.1:511794-542332 GCF_000696425.1 Galeopterus variegatus
AGGAAGGAAGGAAGGAAGGAAGGAAGGAAGGAAGGAAGGAAGGAAGGAAGGAAGGAAGGAAGGAAGGAAGGAAGGAAGGAAGGAAGGAAAGAAAGAAAGAATCACAATAATATGTTGAACTTTCAAAAGGCGAAATCAAGACTGTGATTTCCAGAGGTGGGAAAGGGGGAGGGAGAGGGGATTAATGAGAAATTGGTTAATGGACACAAATTTTGTATCACAATAATATGTTGAACTTTCAAAAGGCGAAATCAAGACTGTGATTTCCAGTGGTGGGAAAGGGGGAGGGAGAGGGGATTAATGAGAAATTGGTTAATGGACACAAATTTTGTAATGATGAAGATACTAATTATAAAATCATCATCACACATTGTGTACAGGTATTGATATTCAACTCTGTACCACACAAATATGTATAATCAATTATATTTCAACAACAGAAAGATCATTTGAAATATGTAAAAATACTTTGACAAATAGCATGCAAATCAAGAGCTTCAAATGGCATTATGGCTTTCTTTCCTAGCCTTCCTTAAAGGCTGCAGAAGTAGAGAAAATGACTACAAAAGGGTGATTTTGCTACTCAAAATGTGGTCTGGATCAGCAGCATCAGCCTCACCTGTGAGCGTGGTGTTAGAAATACAGAAGTTTGGGGCTCATCACAGAACTCATAAATCAGAATTTGCTTTTTAACAAGACCCTCTGATTCTCAGACATTGAAGCTTGAGAAGCACTGCTCTATATCATGAAATCAGTAATGATTTTGTTTAAAACTTCATTAGACCAAATACATGAACAGTTTCAACTCTGTTTTTTTCTTAGCTAATTATGTAGACTTATAAAGAGCATAGCTATTTGGGAACTTTGCTAGTTTCTCCAGTTTGTCCTCAAAAGATGTACCAGAGTCTTTAGGTGAAGGCAGAATTGATTAGGAAGATCATGTTAATTGTGATTGCATTTAGAATATTTACTCTGAAGAATGATGCACAATTTAATGCTTCACACTATTTAATAAAACCCTCATTAAGATATTATTCTGAAAAAAAATCATTGATGGTTATTTGGAGGTGACAAATATATGCTTTGTCCCCTACCACATTAAAGAAGTACCATGAGAAAACACCATACATTACCTATGGGTTAGTTTGTATAAAGATAAAATATTATCTGTTTAAATTTATGACAATGTTTTGTCCACTTGTTTTCTCATTAAGAGCTCTATTTCTTATTATATAATCATTTGATCTACAAGAATTAGTTCATGAGGAAAAAATCAAATTGATTTTAAAGTTAGAAACATGTATTAGTATCTTTAGATTTTCTTTATCTTTAAAAACAAACTACTTTTCCCCTTAAAAAAAATATTGCTTTTTTTTTTTTAATGAGACAAGTGTCTTGCCAAATTGACATGTTATTTACATATTCTGGATCTTCCTCTTCTGCATCTGTAAAATGAGGAGGTTTTATCTGATCATCAGTTTTCATGATAGAAATTTGGATGTAAAAATTTATGATTATGTGCACCTACCATTCATTCTCAGTCATGCAATTTCATAATTTGAATAAACACATACAGTTTTGCAATCTTTCCCAAGTTTCCTGAAGCTCGGAATGGAATAGGTTTAAATAAATTTGCCCAGACTGATGAGAAATGGGTTTTAGTTTTGAACACAGCATTCTGCACAGCAAATAAAGCATATTGACTACAAAAATGAAGGTCATTTCATTTTTATTATATTTTATCAAATTGTTGCACATATAAGGGTAGAATTTATGTGTGTGGAAAATGTGATTGTTTATTAAAGCAATGCATTTCCATCACCATCTTTGAGGTACTTCTGGCAGCTAATGTAGGCTGAACCGCATGTAAGAACAATTGGTCTCAGACTGAGACATGCTACACCATCTCACCCACTTGACTATAGCAGGAAATCATAGCTACTAACTCAAATTTCTTATCTTTCAAAGGGAATCAATTTGTGCACCATTTTATAGTATCCTTAGTACAGGATTGCTAAGACTTTCAGAATTGTTGTATAACACAGTCACTCAGTCATGATGCGGGTGGTTATTAGAGAGCTAAGGAAGGCATAGAGTAAGGTGTATTTGATTGGTTTGTTACCATTTTGAAAAAAAAAAAGATTGTCAAGTTAAATACTTGGTAAGGCCATTAATATGAATTCTACTTAATCCTGTTTTGGGAAAATATAATTTATCCATGCAAAAGTGACCCTTTCAATCATATATTCATAGGCAGCCTACAAGTTATAAATGCAGTGTTCTAAAAATATTCTTTTTTTTTTTAAGTTGATTGTTTGGAACCTGAGATTTTTTTCCCATAGAAATGGTATTATAAAGGTAATTATATTGTCTGGTCAATTCAAATAATCCTTTTCAATCTAGAATGTTGTTAAATTGAAAATATTAGTCACTTGGTATAGAGTGTGCCTTGAAAATCAGTAGACAATTCTGAAAGTAGCTTTGCCCAAGTAGAACACCACCCCTTCATTGTTATTGGTAATTGAGTGTTCCCCCTCATGTACTTTATCTTGTGACTAAGTTTCTCCCCTGTAGTTATCCCCTGGAACTATATCCCCCAGCCTTAACTCAGCTATTAACTTGGTTCTTGACCCTGCATAGGGGCATGTTGGAGCCAGATTGTAGTAGCTCATAAGAGCTAATTTTTAAATTTTTAGAAATTTTGTAAGCTAATTTTTTAATGCAGCCAATATTAAAAAATTGATATGTTTACAATTAAATATATTAAAAGCAGTTCTTAATTATTTTACTACATTTTACTATTATTTATTCTTGAGTTTATTTATGTGTATTGTATCTGTACAGTGGAAATACTACATAATGGGGTGCTACTGCAAATCTCTTTCCAACTCCAGGTACAGTGACACTATATTGGTATCTTGAAATTGGCCATGATGGGAATTTACACTTGGGAAATCAGCAAACACTACAAATCAAGGCTTGATTTACTTCAATGTTGATTTCTAGACTAGAGATCAGGAAAATATAACATTTGAGCCAAATCTGGCCTTCCACTTGTTTTTGTAAAGAAAGTTTTATTGGAAAACAGCAACTCATTTATTTTCATATTGTCTGCGGCTACTTTAGAGCTACAATGGTAGAATTCAGTAATTATGACTCAGTGACTATAAGGTCCATAAAGTCTTAAATAGTGACTATCTGGCTATTTAAGCAAAACGTTTACCAACTTCATCTCTAGATTAAGAAAGTGGTGGGAAAAACATAGCTAATGTAAAGTAAACTTAGAAGTATGTTATATCTGTACCTACTACATTGAGAATAGCACAAAAACCGAAGAAATTTTCTCCCAGTATTCTTTTTTTTTTTTCTGTATACAGAGATTTTATTCTATTTTAAAAGGAAAAGAGAACTTTAGACAAAAATTTGACCCTATAACAAAGCAAATCTGTCCAGCTTTAAGCCAAATTTCAAGAGTAGCCAACTTCTATTTTTCAGCAGCTGGCAAGTGCACCCTCAATGAGCTCTACTGGCATTTCTATTTTCTTCATCCCATGTGATATAAAACAAAACCAATCTAGATAACCAATCCTTGATAAGCTTTATGTGGTCATTTGAGTTTTACAAATAGTTTCTCTAATGGTATGCCAAAATCATTTTCATGTTCTCTCCAGATAGCTGTACTGTAATATACAGCAATGTTTATCCAGGTAGTGAGTCTTCTGTAAACAGTCAACCAATGCTCTGTGTTATGGAAACCAATCTATATGCAATTTAAACAATCCACAGGTTCTAACCTGGAAATACTAGGAAAACAATCTGGATGCATTAATCACAGCAATATGACTATCTACCCTATAAAGAATTGATGTGAACAACTACCCTAATACAAGTTTTACTTTTCTTGAGCCTTTAGGCCTGTCATTTAAGTCAATGACAGCAGCTGTGGCTTCATCCTGAGATTCAAAGGCCACCATGGTTTTGCCTGTAGGCATACCTTTTTCATTGTATTTTAAACACACCGAGCCTGGAATTACTTGATAGCCATAAAAGAAATCTAAAATCTCATCAATAGACACAGTAAAGGGCATGTTCTGCACTTTAATTATTGTTGATCCTGGTTTTCCAGAACTAGATCCAAAGCCAGGGGGACCACCAATATGGACTAGCCCAGGCCCAGGTCTAGGCCCAGGCCCAAAGGCTGGCAGCCCACTCAAATGCCCCAGGGCACTTCCAAGACCAGGAGGGCCACTTCCAAACCCAGGGGTGCCACCTAAGCTACCAGGGCCATTTCCAAAATTCCGAGGGCCCCCTCCATGTCCTGATGGCCCACTTAAATTATTTGGTCCACCTCCGAAAGCTGGAACATCCAGTCCTAGACCAGGCAAACCACTGTTTCCAACTGAAGGCATACCAGGCCTACCATCACCAAAGGCCCCTCCTAATCCTGGAGGAAGGAGGGATGGCACAAAGGCATTTGACACACCAAAATTACCAGGAAAGTTAAATGGAGGCCCATTGTTGGCCTCCTTTGATCCTACAGTAGGGAAGGCATGCTCTTTACCTCCTGCACTGGGCATTCCCGCACCGGGCATTCCCAGGCCAGGCATTCCCGGTACTGCAGGATTACCTGGCAGAAACATCTTTAACCCCTTTTTTCCTTGGGCAGGGGGATTTTTCTCGATCTCTCTCATATCTTCTAGTGTAACTACATGAACAAAAGCTTCTCTCCCATTAAGTTTTTTATGGTGTAAGCGTTCAGACTTACGTGCATCATCTTCTTTTTTAACTGAACCACTGCCTGTTCTAGACCTTGCCCACTGTTATCAACAAGAACATGTACAGCATTTTCATCCACTGGGATTCCTTCTAAGAACTGAAGAACATCCATCTTGATAATGCTGAATGGAATATTGGTTATGTGGGTACAGACTTTGGCATAGTTGACATCCCCCTCTGGATTTAACATCATTTCCCTCTGGTCGTAGCTGAAGTTCTGCAGTCTTTTACAAATCACATCTATCTTTTCTAGCATACCTTTTTTAGTAATTGGATGAACTTGAATAAACCGATTGCCTGTGTATTGCTTATGACGACGCAGAGCAGCCTTATAGTCAAGCTCATTCCTGAATTCTATGAAGCCTTCACCAGATGCTTTCCCATTGGGTCCATAAGCTATATAAATACTATCTTCCACAATATCCAACTTTTAAAAAAAATCAATAACATATTTGTTTCTGCTTCAAATGGTAGCCCTTTCAAGTAAACACAAAAACCAGCCTCATGTGGTGATCTTGACCTTGACCTTTTCTGCCCACTGGGCGACTTTGACCCAGGAAGAGTCTGAGGAGGGGGATGGGTTTGTCCAGAAGGTCCCATACTTTGCTTAAAAGTGATATGGTGTCCAACAGCTACCCACAGTCTCTTTGTGAAAGGGCTAATTTCCACATAGCGTTGAATCATTAGCATTCTGTTTCTTTTCAAAGCTTCAAAGGTATCTTGAGGGGAAAGAAACTTAACCAATCCATTCCCATTATTTCGACCTACATGATCTTTCAACAAATGCACTCCATCAACACGAAGCCCATGGAAAAAATCTCTAATATTATTTTCCATTGCAGAAAAGGGCATTCCATGTACACTGACATACAGATCATCAGGGTTGATGGGAAGTGGCTTTACACTGCTTTGAGAGTTCACCTGGATAGGATTAACAGGATTCAATGGACCCAGAAACATAGGGTTCAGGTTATTGTTCAGATTCACAGGTGTTCCAGAGCCATTCATTCCAGCAGGTAGAGGTGCCACAGGTGGCGGCAATGCCAGACATGGGTGGCAATGGGGTCATGGGTGGCACAGAAGGGACTGGGGGAATTGGAGGCACAGGAGGCATGGGAGGTAATGCAGGTACTGGAGGAGGAAGTGGTATTTGGGGAATGGACGGCATTGGTGGCAAAGATGGCATCGCTGGGATTGGAGGAATTGGTGGTGGTGGGACTGTGTTCATTGGGGAGGCTGTGCTTGGAACGGTTGAACTAAATGCTGGGCTCCCAAAGGAAGCCCCCATATTTGGAGGAGCCGTTCCTATGCTGGCTGTGGAAAATGTCTGTATACTTTTGTTGCTTTCATGAGCAGAAGTGGTGGCAGTAACTAGGCGAAGGATTATTAAAGTTGGGTACTGTTGTAGGCAAGTTTACCCTGCCACTCATTCCTGAACTAGGTGGCCGTCCTGATCTACTAGGATTTGCTGGTGGTATATCTAAGTTGGCAGTTTCAAAACGCCTACGACTCAGTTCAATCATATTCTGCATTTCCGCTTTACTCCACAATAGTGTTCCTTTTGACCCTTTACTTGTACCACCTGTGTGCATCATACCAAGCCTTGCATCTTCATCAGTGGCAAAAATGATGAAAGCCTCACCCAGTTCACCCCCCACAATATGCACACCCCCATCAGGGATGGTCAATCCAGAGAAGAGGTGGCGAATGTCCACGGTCCCTGCCACAATTGGGAGACCTTGCAAACGGATGACCACAGCCATGCTGCGCTGAAACCACACACACCTGGTTGTATTTTCTTAACAAGAAGTAGAGGCCAAGTCAATCCTGTGGGCAACCAATTAAAACCAACTTTTAGATGGGTAGACCTGCGCGGCACCAGAACCCAGATCCCAGCACCTCCACCCCGCAGCCGACAGCCCCAGCCCTAACGTCTTCCCGGAGCCTACAGCAGCCACCACCTCCTTCACCGTTTCACCTTCTTCCAGTGTTCTAAAACTGTTATCCAATTCAGTAAAGAAGTTAAATGAAGTTTCAAAATATGTTTTTGTTCTTCCATTCTTGCTTTGCTTGCTAACATAAACTGATATATCAACTAACGTGTGTCAAACTATACTTATTCACAATGAAATGAGTAACTTCTCTGTTGAATCAAAGAGTAATCAAACACTCATCATCTGATTTTGTAACACAATTGTTAGCAATAGAATTTTTTATAAAACTGAGAGTGGATTTCACAAGTTCACATATCAGATTTTATGACGATATGTTTATTGGGAAAAGAGTTTTCAGATTGAGATATAATTCCATTTATCAAATCTTGGTTAAATTGCAACCATAAGTTTGCTATGGATACAACAGTTTGTCAAAAACCAAGAGAGCATTATGTGAGACTCAAATGGTTATAAGGAATGAGAGAGAGAGAGAGAGATTGAGATTTAAGGGGCTTGGCTCACACAGTTGCAGAGGCTTTGTGAGTCCAAAATCTGCAGGGCAGGTGGGCATGTAGGCAGGCAGGAGACCCGGGAAGAGTTGCAGTTAGAGTCCAAAAGCATCTGCTGAAAGGATTCCCTCTAGCTCAGGGAAGGTCAGTCCTTGTTCTATTAAGGCCTTCAATTAATTGGATGAAGTCCACCCCCATTTATGGAGGGTAATCTGCTTTACTCAAAATCCACAGAGTTAAATGTTAATCTCACCCAAAAACCACCTTTGCAGAAGCTTTCAGAATAATGTTTGACCAAATATCTGGGCCCCAGTCAAGCTGACACACAAAATTAACCATCACATAAATGCTTATGTTTTTTTCTTGGAGTACCAGCTAAATATCAACAGCACACACTGACCACGGCCTGCCCCAACTCTGCCTTCTTCGAGTGATCTGCCTGTTTCATCCATGCAGTTCAGCTGCTTACTGTAAAGCGTGGGCTGGACAATAAAACAAGTTGCTGCTCGACGACTGTGGATTTAGCAACTGGATCTGGGTGTGATTAATGAATGTAGTGAAGATGAGGAGAAGGAAGAAACTGCAAACCCTTTTCTTGGTTCAGAACTGAGCAGCCTTTTGAACTGAGCTCTGTCGGCCTTTGCCATCCTCTTACCTCCTTCCCTGAGTATTACCCTCTTCTCCGAGCATCACCCTCACTGATTCCCTGTGACTGGCTCTGACCTTCATCCTTTCTGAAGAAATGAGGCCTCAGGTGGGTGTGGGATGGGTGGCTCAGAGACACCATAGTCATTTTCACAGCCATGAGTCTCATGTAGGCCTAGCCTTATCAGATCTTAGAACGCTTCCTTGCCTGCACTGGAATGTGTCTGCACAAAGAAATGGAGGCACGAACAGTTGGTACGTATTTGCAGAGTTCCCTCTGGTTACCATTTGGCAAAGACCGTAATAAGCTTATAATATATAATATAAATATATATATATATATATTAATATATATAATGATAATAATATAAGGAATTCAAACAGATGATTACTATTGGCCCTGCATAGGCAAATCTAACAATGAGTTGTGTATGTTTTGCAGTCAAATGCTCTATCTCTGAGCTATACCCTTGAGTTGTGTATTTTTTAATGTCTTTCTACCTAATGATGTTAACTTAATCTTTAGCTATGGTCATGATTGGATCAACAGTGTCTCTGTAGGTCCCCTTCCATCACATTCTTTCATTCATGTGTGTAGACCACCTGGCTAGAACGTCTGTCATCCCACTCAATGCCAGACTTTTTCAAGGGGTTTGGCAAATATTCCTTTCCTTCCTCACCTCTCCAAGGATGTCCCTCTGGAAGTAGCATTTATGATCCTTTCTTATGATGCTTCAAGTTGCCCCATTATGCTCCCCACTAGGGAAAATAAATTGTCTTTCCTCTATGGGGGCTCACATAGAAAATTTTACCTTTGGGAAACTTTTATGAGGACAGGTTTCTGTAGTTTGTCAAGTAACAATTTATTTCATGTATTGAAATGTCATAAAGGTTGTTTGATTTTTGTGAATTTTGTCTTATTTAAGACAAGAGTTTGTTCCTAGGTGTGCTCCTTAGATGTCTTCTACCAATAATTGATTCTAATATATCAGACATTATTCAAGGAAGCCTAACTCTGTTGCTTAATGGCATAATTTATAAAAAATGAATTAATGGAATGAGAGAGAATATTCATGGATAGAGAATTTAGAAGAGCAAAAAACAACAGCAACAACTAAAACCCAGATGTTTTCTAAGTCTAGCAGATTGATAAATGCTATAGAAATAAACAAAAGTAGAATTTAATTTTAGTTTTTAAAATATTTTTATATTATGTATCAGCTGCTGAGTATTGGGGAGTCAAAATTAACATCACAGATGGCATTTGCTCTGCTGGAAGTTGGTTAGGGGAAAAACAGTGTGATAAAAGCAAAAGTAAAATAGTATAGGTAATAAAGATTCAGCAAAAGGAACAGGAAAATTATATATTTAAAATCAGCTAATAAAGTGGGTAAGACTTAGCCCAGGCTTTGATGATACCTAAATAATATATAGAAAAGATACTCTTAAGATGCTTACTGTCTTTTCCTACATCACAAAAGATAATATAAGGAATTAAAGAGAGAAGAAAAGCATGGCTAATTAATCGATAAATAAGTTGAAATATTGCTATTTTTGAATTGTAACAGGAGGTTTCTAAATGAGTAACATATTTCAACTGAAAAAATATTAATATATTATAATACAACTAAACTATTTACTGAAGACAATTACATCACAATGAGTAAAATTACTTTTAAAATAAAGTGATTAAATGATTCAGAATCTATTTTTCTTCCTTTTTTCTCTTTTATTCAAACTCAATAATTGTTCTCTCCCCCCCCTTTTTTTTTGCAGAAAATCTTCTAACTATTTTCAGTTCCAGGCAATTCTTCCTCAATTGTCTAGGTTGCAAAATTTTTGTATCAAGTATAATAGCCCAAATTGCATAGCTTCAAAAATGTTCATTAGGTAAGTAAATAACTATGTGTAGCTAGGAAAGTGAGCTAGTGTGCTCACTAGAGTAGGGAGTGACAGAGAAAATATCTTCTATATTTGTTAAATTGCAAAGAATAAAAAAGGGCCAAGGAAGAGACCTGGAGACCACTAGCATTTAACGAAGGTTGGAGAAAGAGGAACTTTCTGGAGAGAGATGGAGAAGATAAAGGAAGAGACACTCACACTCAAGAATATGGGGGGGGGGTGCTAAAAAGGAAGGAGAGGTTCATAGTAGTTCACAGAGTTTTACAAATACCAGAGAGGAGTCAGAACGGAGAACTGAATTTTGGATGGAACAATCAAAAGTTTATTCTTCCAAGATAGCTTCTGGTGCTGCTGTAGAAACAGAAGATAGAACTATGGACTGAGGAGTAAATGGAATAAAATGGACACAGCAAGCCTTGCTACTTGTTTAGGAAGCTTGGCTGAAAGGAAAAATAAATAAGAGCAGGAGCAAGTTGAGAGCCAGAGGATGGATATAAATGAGTAAGAGAATATTACAACTGTACCAGTTTTAGCACTTCCTTCAAGATCTCAAATTGGTAGCAAAAATATAGGTGGTGAGTTTTCCCAAAGTGAGGTGTCAGTTCTCCTAAGTTAGGGCTGCCAAGGAGATTCCACATGGCCAAGTCTGTGGCTCCCATCTGACCACTCCCCTCCAGTCAGTGACTTGAGGGATGACATCAGAAAAATTATTTTACTTTTCTCCCCATGCCAATAAAAGAGGATAGGGGCCTAGAGTTGCTCAGGAAACTGAAGATAATTACTTTGAAGAGAGGAGGCAATGGGCTGTGAGTCCCTTTGACATTGAGTGAGAGGCTCAGGAAGGAAAATTTTCAGAGACCTTGATAGGAGCACTTTGGAGGTACAGAGGTCAGGCATCTGGCAATGCAAGTAGCCTACAGAGAAGCAACCAGCTGAGGCTGCTTGTGCACCATTGTAGAGTGTCTGAAACAGCTGCAGTTCCTCTAACATCAAGCTAAAGGTGTATGCCTCCCATGGACCAGATGAGAGGCTCATGAGAAACAGAGCAGGCCGGACACTGCAGGAGATCCTGCCTAAGGGGCCCATCTGGAAGGGCAGGAAGACCTCGGCTGCAAGTGGATGGCGGTGAAGCACCAGATGACCTGGCCTGAATCAGAATCATAACCAATTAGATGGTGGAAATGAACTGGTCTTTGTGAAAGGGACGTGTGGGAGAGAATCCCCAGCAGTGACAGCCAGTGGGGAGGCATTGCAGGATCGCACTATGCCCCTCACGGAAGCAACAGACGGCTTGTAATGTCCGCCAGGTGATCAGAGACTCCCGTTTCACATTAGCGACAATCAAATAAGATTTGTTTCCCCTTAACTTTCCTTAGAAACGACTGAGGGGATAAATCCCTGGGGAAAAAAGCAAGAGGCTCCAGGGGAAAATGTACAGTAGAGTACACAGGTGTGGAGAAAAGTAAAGTGTATTTTTCTGATGTCCCCCTGTGGATTAGTTTTCTAAGGCTGCTGTAACAAAGTACTGCAAACTGAATGGCTTAGAACAACAGAAACATATTATCTCATGGTTCTGGAGGCTGGAGGCCTGTGATCAAAGTGTCAGCAGGGCCAGGCCCCTGGGAAGGTGTGAGGGAAGGACCTGTTCCAGACCTTTCTCCTAGCTTCTAGTAGTACTTTGGATTATGTCAGAATAACTCCAATCTTCACATGGCGTCTCCCTGTATGTGTCTGTGTTTCTAAATTTTCCCCATTTTATGAGGACATTATTGAATTAGGACCCACCCTAATGACCTCATTTTAACTTAATTACCTCTTTAAAGACCCGATGTCTAAATAAGTTCTCAGGCAGATGTACTGGGTATTAGGACTTGCTATGAGTCAAATGTGTCGTCCAAAAGTTCATGGGTTGAAAACTTGGTCCCCACTTTAACAGTGTTAAAAGGGTGGAACATCCAACTACGATATTTGAAAGGTGGGGCCTTTGAGAAGTGAATGGATCATGAAGACTGTGCCTTTGTGAACAGATTAATAAGGGGCACACGAAAGAGCTTTATAAGAGAGTAGCTTTATAAGGGGCACACGAGAGAGTTCTCCCTATTCTTGCATGTGATACTCTGCATCGCTGTAGAGTCACCACCCAGAAGAGGGCCCTCCCCAGATATGTTCCCTGGACCTTGGACTTCTCAGTTTCTACAACTGAAAGAAATAAACTTCATTCTTTTATGAATTACCCACTTTCAGGTATCCTGTTATAAGCAACAGGAATAGACTAATATAGAACTCAAACATATCTTTTTTGGGTGGTCACAATTCAACCCATAACACCCCACAAACTCTAATTTTTGAGTATGCAGGTTATATCATCAAGCAAGGGAATAATTAATGTATATACACAATGGACTACTCCTCTGCCACGAAAAAGGGTGAAATCCTGTCATTCACAGCAACATGGATAAACTTAGAGAAAATTATGTTAAGTGAAATAAGCCAGGCACAGAAAGAGAAATGCTGCATGTTCTCACTCATAAGTGGGAGCTAAAACAAAAACAATAACAATAACAAAAACCAATGAAAAAAAGAAAGAACGATACAACGATCACAATCATTCGTTGAACTTTCCAGAAAGAGAAATGCTGCATGTTCTCACTCATAAGTGGGAGCTAAAACAAAAACAATAACAAAAACAAAAACCAATGAAAAAAAGAAAGAACGATACAACGATCACAATCATTCGTTGAACTTTCATAAGAAGAGAACAGAACTGAGGCCACCAGAGGTGGGAAAGGGGGAGTTATTGAGAAATTGAGAAAGGGCCACAAAAAAAATAATTACAATGTATAAAGTTTAATATACTAATTATCCTAATTTGAGCATCACATATTGCACACAGGTATTAATATTCAATGCTATACTCCAAAAGTATGTACAGTCAATTATGTTTCTACTACAAAAACAAAAACAAAAAAGTAACTAGAGAAGGAGAGAATCTGAAGTTAATAGATTAGCCTCAGACTGAGAAAAAAGGCTTCTTGAAGACTGGAAAGAAGAAAAGAAGGAAGGCTGGTAGGCTCAAGTGGTATGGAGAAACGGGGAACACAGCTGTGTATAAGAAAACAGCTGAATGATGTCTTCTCGGGAAGTTACAGGGTTTGGTCAAGTACTCAAGGGAGCCGCAGGAGCGTTGCTGATAGGAAGGAGGAGTGAGAAGTAGTCAAAGAGAAGTAACGATTGACTCGTGGTATGGAAAGGTCAAAAGAGAACAAAAGCCATGAAGTCTCAGAGGCCTCAATCCACACTGGTTCTGTGACTGCTGTTTTTGTTTTTGTATTTTTCTTTTGTCCCCAGCAGCATTTAAGTGCTTCAGGGTGGAAGATGAGAGAGGGAATTTTTGAAGAAGCGTGGCAGAACGGCAAAACTACTTAGAGCTTGGGCAAATATAGGTTTTAATTTTATCTCTAATACCAGTTGTGCAGTAAGTTTACAGACTTTCTAAAAATTATGTTTTGATCCTTTGTAAAATGGTTAAAATAATATTTTACAAGATTTTCATGACTAAACAGAGAGAAGGAAAGTGTTTATTTAATATAGTGCTTAACATACAGAAGGTATACAATAATTAGTATCTTTATTACTGTTATTATTGCTCTAAGTGTTGAAACTCTCATCATCACTATCATGATTATTCAGGTATGGAGGTTTGGTGGGTGGTTGGAGTAAAAGGATATATAGGGATTCAGTGTGTTTTTATTAGTTTTTTTTGTTGTTGTTGTTGCTATGTGACAAATTACCACAAACTTAGCTGCTGAAATCAACACCTGTTTATTATTTCTGTTTCCATGAGTCAGGAGTCTAGGCATGTCTAGCTGGGCCTTTTGCGCAGGGTCTCAGGAGGCTGCAATCAAGGTGTTGGCTAAACTATATTCTCATCGGGAGACTCAACTGGAGAAGAATCCAAGCTCAATCAAGTTGTTGGCAGAATTCATTTCCTCAGGGCTGTACAACCTTGGGTCCTGGCTTATTGCTGGCTGTGTGCTGGAGACTACCTTAGATCCTCCTGGCATCCCACAGTTCCTACAGACCACCCAGAATTCCTTGTCACATGAGCTCTTCCAACATGGCCACTTAATTCATCAAGCCCACAGGAGAATCTCCAGCTCCAGTCTGCTAAAAGGGAGTCTTATAGGAGTATAATGTATTAATGGGAGTGACATCTCATTACCTTAACCACATACTATGGTTAGAAGCAAGTCACAGGTCCCACTCACTCTCCAGTGGAAAGGCTTACACAAAGATGCGAACACCGGGGGTTGGGAATAACTTGGTTCACCTTAGGGTCTGTCTGCCACAGCTGCTTTGGAAAGTCCTCAATGAACAAGCAGTTCACGACATTTATTGACTTGATATGTGCCTTTTCTCTTTTTTCCATAAATACCAATAAATGTCTCCACTTTCTTTTGACCACCAGTCACGTTGGTTCTACTCTTCAAGGTGTGTAGGAAAAACCCATGACCTAAATGGCACTGCTTGCAACCTTCCATTAAAAACAAAAAAACCCCACAGGGCCGGCCTGGTGGCGCACTGCTACAGTGCGCCTCTTGGGAGCGGCGGCGCTCCCGCCGAGGGTTCGGATCCCACATACAGACCGGTTCCCGCTCACTGGCTGAGCGAGGTGCGGGTGCGACACCGAGGGTTGCGATCCCGTTGCCGGTCCCGGTCCGGTATGGGCGCGACACTGAGGGTTGTGATCCGTTGCCGGACACGAAAAAAGACAAAAAGGAAAAAAAAAACAAAAAAAACAAACAAACACAAAACAGTCCATCAAAGTAAGCTTGTAAATTGAATAGTCCTTTCTAAAACAAAAACTTAGGAATGATTAGGAATGTCTAAAGTCAGGTCATTTTCCAGCATTAAAGTGCTTGTAATCTAAGTGAACTGAATAGAATGCAAAAGGGGTTACCCAAGCAGTGAATTGGAGACCAAAGGTAGGAAAGGACAAAGAAAAACATTTTGATACCTTGAAGAACAGCTTCCAACACACAGCAGGACTGGTTCAAACGTCTCCCCCAGCCATCTTGACCATGCCTTTCACTTTTCAGCTCCTTACACTATTGGTGTTTCCTGAATGTCCTTTTCCCTACCAGACACTATATTATATGGTTGTTTATCATCTCTCTTCCTAACTAGAAGGTAAATGATATAAGGGATGGGTTTTTCCTGTTTCACCAGTGTGTATCTAGTGATTAAAACAGAGTCTAGCACACAGGAAATATTCAATAAATGTTCATGGAAGGAATAAATGCTATGACTTCAGCAGAAAATATCCAGCTAATGTTTTAGTCCAAGTGGTTAAATCAGTTTGAGATCAGGCTGAGAGACCATATATTGTCTATCTGAGATATTAATTCAAGAGGTGGTATTCTACTATCATTATTACTACATGGTATGTTTCTGAAATTCAGAAGACACAGTAAATTTCTGTTATTTTTAATTCTATATTCTCCAAACTCAGTAATCCATAGAAGGATGATCTGTCATTGATGTGATTTACAAAAGTTCCACTCTGCAACAGCCTTTTGAAATAGAGATCCAAGCTGATCACAAAATACTTAATCAAAGGAATACTATCAACAGCAACAAAGATATTGGTCTCCATATTTGCATGCAAAATATCCATTTTTTCCCCCAGGCTGTTTTTTTCATTTATTGTATCCTTTGGTATAATGAACTCTTTTTTTTTTCCTTTAAATTTTTATTTTGTCAATATACAATATAGTTTAACTGTAGTTTATGTGATACTGTTTGTTTCAAGGGCAACTGAAATTTACTTCAAAAATTAACTTCTAATACATGCTCTGTAGGATAGGAGGTATTCTGAATGATGATATCACTAAAAGAAGTGGAAATTGAAACACCTCAAATGAAACCTTATTTTAATAATTGAGATGGAAGAATCCATATTTTTAGAATTTAGGTGAAAGCGATATTTACCTGAATTTCTCAGACCCTTTCATTTACAGCCTCATAAACCCTACAGTGCCAGGATTATGCTGGTTCAGCACAGAAACCTTGAGGGAAAAACAGTAGTAAATGACTGCCTCAGGTTTGCCCAGATAAATTCCTCAAGAAATCTCTAAGGATGTAACAATGCAGAAAAATCATTTTCAAAATGAGCTCTTATCTTTAACTCAATTTTACTTTTCCAAATAGACTTGTTTGTGCTTTGCTCTCATTAGATTTTAAACTATTATTATCCTTACTGATTTGATTTGGTAAAACTCTTGTTAATGTAAACATGACTTCTCTCAAAATGCACTTGAAGAAATGCCAAGATTAAGATTTATTGGTTTCCTACCAAAGCAGTCCTATTTATATTCAAAGAATCTAAACATAGTTTTTTAATGGATTTTAAATTTAAATTAAATTAAATTTAATTTAAAAGACACTGACTTTGTCCCTCAACTTGCCTCCTCCTTTTAACTCAACTGGTCCAGGATCCTCTGAAGTTACTTTCCAAAAACTATTTATTTGCACAGCAAGATAAAGCACAGAGGTAAAGTGAAGATTAGTGTTTTTCTAACCATGGGTTGTCACCAGTTAGCAGATCGTGAAGTCAATTTATTGCCTTATGTCTTACAAAATGAAATAGAATAGAATGCATAACAACATGCTGTAAAGATGAATATTTTTTTTTTTCCTTTTTGTCTTTTTTCGTGTCCGGCAACGGACCGCAACCCTCAGTGTCGCGCCTGTACCGGACCGGGACCGGCAACGGGATCACAACCCTCGGCGCTGCCCCCGCCCCTCGCTCAGCCAGTGAGCGGGAACCGGTCTGTATGTGGGATCCGAACCCTCGGTGGGAGTGCCGCCGCACTCCCAAGCGGCGCACTATAGCAGTGCGCCACCGGGCCAGCCCCAAAGATGAGTATTTTTTGAAAAATGTTTTATTGTGTGTATGTATCTGTATTTTGTCTCATGTAAAATTCGTTTTTTTTTTTTTTTTTAGAATGGATTCCAATCAGAAAAGTTTGAAAAACATAGGAGCAAAAAAGAAGAGAAAAGAAGTTAGAGGCAAACAGGTCTATCCTGAATGCTGGCTCTAACACTCCCTGTATGACATTGGGTAAGTTACTTGACATCGTGGAGCCTCAAATTTCTCATCTAAAATGGTGGTGAGAATTTCAGGTGGTGAAATGGAAGAATATCAATAGACTCTAGAACCACTTTGAACATCAGACAGAACAAAGTGGATTGTTATAGCTCTTATCCTTATCTGCTTTTATTACAGATACACCTCATTCTAAATATGAATTGTGTATTTATGGAAGGGAGGGAAAAATGGCACAAAACTTAAACCACTGGTAAAAATAATGACAAACAGAAAAAGTGCCTTTCACAATGTAGCAGATCAGCTGATTCTTATTCAGCGCCTGTGTCATCAACCCGTTTACTGTCCTGGACTGTAGTCTGGGAGCTAGCCTGTGAGCTATGCAAAGATGAGTCATGAGCTCATGAATAACATTTTGAAAGGCTACCTACCTAATAAATAACTAGCATTTATGTGAAATATAAAACTCTTTAAACATTTTAATGTGTCCTCAGATAATTTAGCACACCAAATGTTTTTTCACTGAACTCATCCACATTAGCTATGTTGAAAAGTCCATCTAAAATTTTAGCTGTGCCAAGAGAGTATCAGTATTATCCTGAAGGCTGAAAGTTGTTTTATAGAGAACGATGGAATTGAGAGTTTGCAACAATGAGAATTCCCCTCTTGTCAAGTGTAGCTGCCTTAGAATTTAGAGAATTAGTAAAGAGACATTCCACATTTAATCAACACCACTGTTGTAAATTCTAGTACCAGAGTTAGGCAATCATCTACGCAGACTTTCAATTACATCACTTGAGATTAAACATAGTTTTTAAAATTTTATCATCCAAAAGGAAAATTATTTTGATTGTACAGGCTATATAGCTCTATCCAAAGATAATCACTGCCTCAGATTATTTTTAAAAGCAACTTTTAATATATTTAAAACTTTCACCTGGGTTTAGCAAGTTAGGAAAAGATACAATGATAGAAATTTGTATCCAAACTCCAGGCAGTTTGATACACATTTGACACTTCTTAAAACCCCTCAAAGTTTTGGAACTTGCATAATTATGTATACAGATCATATTTTTAAATTGCCTGAAGCTAGAGAACCTCTGATTTATTTCCCTTTCAACAATCTAACAAGAAAAACAACAGCATTATCTCTGTAACTATTAATTAAAGTTAAAAGAATTCAGGCCGCTGAATTGATAAATAACCAACCATTTCAAACTCTCACAAATACTATCTTAAGAACTAGTATGTCATAATTGGTGTATTCACCTGACATCACCTATTGTAAAGCATAATTGTTTTAGAAAATTAAATTTAAAATATTTTACTGTAATAAATACAAAGCAAAATTATTGAATCCATGTTTGAATACAAAAAACACCCTTGATTTTTCTGGACTTCCCAATTCTTTCCTATTCATTCTCTCCTTTATCTTCTGTATCATATCTTGACTTTGTGATAAAAACAGAAACTATAGTTTACTTCCACCTGAAAGACTAGTTTTGTCATGACTTTAGAACTGGAAAATTCAGCTTGTTTTAAATTTAAAGACCTTCTTTATAATTATTTTTAATTAGTATAGTTTGCAAGTGTTAATGATTCTCTAGATTTATAGTATATGGGCTCCCTCCAGTGGCTAATTTAGCATCCACAAATATAAAATGGCCATTTTAAACTACTGAGCCTATTTAAGCAATAATTAAAGAGGGTTTCAAGATCTCTAAGCTTAAATCTTACAAGCAGCAATAAGTACTAGATGAAAGTATTACCATCAGCATTTCATATGTTTATTCATTAAGCAAGAAATGTGGAGCTTGGCACGTATGCCTGACACTGTCAACCTATGGAGATTCAATATCAAAACACAGTGCACGGAGCATGATAATGGTGGCATGCATGAAGTGGACCAGAGACACCAGAGAACAAACAGCAGGTAGACCAGGATGGTTTCTCAATAGACCATAAAATAAGAAACTGTGGTTAGGATAAGAGGACATTCCAAGCAAAGAGAATGTTAAAAAGCTAGATTCATAAAATAGGTTGGCATATATGGAAAATTAAATATTTTTGTTTGACTAATTAGAGTTCAGCTGAGTAACTGGTAAGAGCTAAGGGTGTTTGAGAAGACAGGACTCAACATGCAGGACACAAGATTTCTACAAGCAGCTGGAAGATGCCTTCTTGTTATGGACGAACCACTGAAGTGTTTTGAAACAAAGACAGATTTCCATTTGGGAAAAGGAAAGTGTAGTGATGGTGTGCAGGGCAGATTGGAGCAGGGAGTAAAGCCAAGTTTAGAGGATTCAGCCATGTGATTTTTAGGAAAGAACTAAGTGATAAGAAAGAAATGAATGACACGGTTTGCAAGATGGAAGTAAGCAGACAGAATGAAGGGATGTTATTGTCTTTGATGTATGGCAGAGAAAGGAAAATGAGTCTATGAGGTCTTCTAGAAGTCTGTTCTACATCGCATTCAAAAGAGTGTCTAATTTGTAGAAATTTTAAAATTTAAGATGATGTCATTGGAGATGTATGTAATTTCATCAATGACAACTATATTCAATTAGAGCAATAGTTATTTGGACCATATTAAAATTAAATTTGGGGCATGCATGAGGGATTTTTCTCTTTAACATTTGGAATCAGTGATGTTCCCGAGATATTTCTGCTTCTATGCTGATAAAAGAATTTTGTGGTACTATGTGTCTAGTGGCAAGAATGCTAATGGAAACCAGAAAAAGGGAACCTTGGCAAGTCTGTAATTCCAGCACCTGAATAGTCTTCAGTATAAACATGCTATGTTTGAATGGGTAATAACTGACCCCTGGGAAGCATTGAAGCTTTGGATATTTGTCACTCATGGCTGCCTCAAATCTCCGTATTATGATAGCTGTTCATGGTATAGATACTACTTTTCCAAAGGAAAAACAATCAACAGGCTGTTTTTCTAAGCTTCCCCTAGTACTAATGCACATATATGTGATTTGGTTTCTACAATCAGATATATCCGTGGGGGACTAATTTACAATTGAATTATGTGAGAGGAATGAGGCAGAACCTGGGGTATCCTTTTCTTTTTCTTTATTTTTCCTGGTGTAGTTTATGAACAGGGCAGCATGTCCCTGGAACATGCAGCTATGGAAGCAGCTTTCTATGTAGGAGCTACTTGATTGTGGTAGAGGTTGTGTGGTGCTAGAGCCAGCAACTATAGCAGTATTTTTCTGTTGCGATGATGCATGATTATGGCAGAGGCAGCAGTTCATTTTTGGGAGAGGAGGGGGTATAGTGGGGGAGGTTAGGGATATGATATGGGGAAATGTTCTTGGCACTCACCCTAGGGTCTGTTTCTCTATTTCCCCAATATGTTCTTAATGCATTTTTTTATGCTTAAATTAGAGAGAGGTGAGTCTGTAGTCTGCAACTGGGAATTCTGGCCAATATCCAAACTGGTAGTGTAAGTCCCTGCAGGGAGCAGAACCTTAAGGAAACAAGAAACTGAAATTGGTTTTCAAGTTTGTAGGCAGTGGGGAACTAATTCCTATTAGGGATGGAACATTGTAGTTCATGAAAGAAATCATGAAATAGTAACTGAAGTTATCACCAGAACACATGGAATGAAGAACTTATTGAAGGCAAGGCTTTGGCTGATCAAGTGGAAGCTGCAATAGGTTTGCAACTTTGGACTCTCCTAGTTGAGTGAGTTTTTCCTACTGAGATAAGAATGCTCAGAAAAGGGTGGATAGTAGTGGTCTCTTTTTATTTCAGAATCCTCATGTTACTGAAAAACAGGCAAGAGGGAGATTAATACACTGCCTGGGTGACTAATCTTGATTATTGAGTGAAAATAGAGTACTTCACAATATTTAGGAAAGGAAAATATGTATCAAGCCCAGGAGATCCAATGTGATTCTTTTGAGTATCTATGGTTTCATGACTTGTTGAAGAATCAGGACTGTAGCAGCTGTCCTTTTTTTTTTTCTCCCTCCTTACTATGCTGTGTATTTATTTAGGTAACTAGCTAATTCTTCTTTTTCCTATCTCCATTCCCCCTTACTATTTTATATAGGGTGTACTAGTTGTGGCTAACTTTCTAATTTATTTCCTAGACTTCAGACTATTAAGATGGGATGGCAACTGAGCAAGGAAAGAAATGAACATCAACCAGAGATTCCTGAATTGGAATTATATGTGCATGACTTTATCTAGATGCATTCATGTGACCTCTATGTTAATTTAGCCAAGGCTGACATTTTAGTCTTATCATGGCGTGTGTAGGAAAAGAATCAGCCAAAGCTTAATGGATACCCAGCATGGATTTATTATTTTTGCTGTTATTATTTGTTAGTTTTTAATAAGCTATACTATGAAGCCTCTATCTTCATATCAACCAAGACTTATTGCTTATTTTTGTCACCTAGAGCTTCTTTTTATTAACATAGAAAGATGACTAAATTATGAGCACTGACATTGTATTTTGGTTCATTCAAATGTTATCACCCAGGACACATGGAATGAATACGTGAAACAAAATGCACAACTTTCCATTCCTCCAGCATTTAAGTATTACTTTTGAGGTCAATTATTTTAAAGCAAAAAAAGGAACAATTAACAGTAAAGAGATAAAATTACATTTCAGTGATACTCAATATCACAAAAAAATTTCATTATCACTGAACAGCAAAGACGCCTGGGCACATATTCACTAACAAATGCCCCCTGAGATCTAGCATAATGGCACTACTCTATACTAACACAGCTCATTGTAATGGAATTTTCCTAATATAGATATCTGAATGTGATTTCTGGAGAGTTTTATTTTCATTGCTGTTGGAAGACAAACTTCATACATAAACACATAAGAAAATGTTCATGCATAAACTACTTCCAGATTTTCCTCTCTCTACAGTTCAGTATTGTTTCACACTATTTACACTTGGGGTTTTTTTCATTTTAGTTATTTGAAAAGGACTAAGATAGATATGTATATTATAACTTCCCATTTACCAGAATTTGTAAATGCAATACCTTCAATCATAATGAATGTTTCAGTTAGAATGTATTAGCTACAAGTAACACAAGCCAACTAAAGATTTCCAAAAAATAGGTATTTTTTTCAAATAGCAAGAGGCTTTACAGTGGCTGTTTTCTGGACCGATTGATGTAGTAGCTCAATTATGCAAAGTTTTCCATGACCTTATAGGCTTTTGCCTGGTGGTGCAAGGCCTCTCACAACTCCAGGTATCACATTCACAAAGACGATGTCCAAAGAGAAGAAAGAAAGGAGATATTTACTCCTGGGCATCTCCATTTTTACTGGACAGAAAAAGTTTTCTGTGGATTCCTCCGAAGACTTCCCCTCAGATCCCATTCACTAGAACTTGGTCACATATCTCTATTATCATCACAAGCAATTAGCAATGAGATTAGGATGCTCAGATTAGAACAAGTATGAGCCATTTCCAATGTCTGGAGATATTTCTGATTGTCACTACTTGGAGAGAAGGGAAGGAGGGTGCTATTAGCTTCTAGTGAGTAGTTGCCAGGAATGTTGTTATGCATTTTACAATGCACAGAACAGCCCCCCACCCCCCATCCCCCACCCAAACAAAATATTATCTGGCCCAAAATATCAGTACTGCCAAGGTTGAGAAACTCTGTCCTAAGATTTAGCTCACTGTCCGGGCCAGATTGCTTTTTGATATCTGAACAAAATCAAGATTCTTTTCACAAAGAATCAATAATTTCTCCCACAGGGGAAACATCTATTAGATCAGTGATTCTAAAGTTTTAGAAAACATCAGAGTTACCTAGCAGGCTTGTTAAGCACGTGTTGCAGGACCTCATTCCCAGACATTCTGATTCAGCATGTGTGGGATAGAGGCTTAAAAAGGTGCGTTTCTAACAAGTTCCCAGGTAACACTTATGCTGTGGGTCCAGACACCACATGTTGAGACCTCACATTGTGTTAGATCGTGCTGCAGGAGATTGTGAATAACCATTCATCAGATTGTGACATTGCGCAAGTAACAACCTCTTTGGATTCCTGCTTTCTCACTGGTAAAATAAGAAATACACCGAATATTGGGTGACTATATTTGTTTTATATTTGCTTCTACTAAATATAGTATATTCGCTATACTAAAGGTATTTTGCTTTATATTTGATTCCTCTGTGGCCAAACTTCCCATTGAAATGATGACTTCCCCCTCACCTGCAAGGGTATTAGTATTACATAACTAAAAATAAGAAAAGTTGCAATTTTTACTATATAAGATATAGTAAAATAAGAAAGACAAATAAAACTAAGGAAAAAAAACAAACAGAAAATTAAATGAGATATTTACTAGATCTATGGAAGAATGATAACCTACCCAACTTCAAATCAAGAAAACAACATTATGGCTATTTCATAATGATGATGGTGTTGATGATGATACTATAACTTGTCTTATTAGCATAATAAAATAAAAAACAAAGAAATCCTGGAAAAATATTTATTTAAATATATATCAGAAAAGTGGTTAATATGCATACTTTATTAGTGCTCATTTAGGTTTAAAGGAAAAAATAACAAAAGAGCAAAATAAGAACTGATAAGTGACAGATGAACTATAATATGCAGCTAAACAAAGAAGTTAGATTGAAAAAATAAAAATAGTAGTATTACAGTGGTATCATTATAAAAGAAATATATATGTACATATATACACACATGTAAAAGGAAAAATAATTCATTGTGATTTGTTCACTAGATGGGTATTAAGCAGTCTGGTACAAGGTCTGTAGTGATTGACTTTAGCCTTGAAATGGGATAAAAGCTGATGTTTACTGAAGTTCCCATGCCTGGTTCTTCTTACGGATGTCGTCTAATTTGGTTCATACAACAGCCCATTCAGAAAAGCATGTTATCTATATTTTAGAGATGAAGATGCAAAAGTTCACAGAGGTGAAGAAACCCCAGTGCTACCTCAAAGCTGGTGCTCCTTCTACTGCAATTTTGGTGTTGCCTCAGATGATGATAATACACATTATGACATTAATAACTAACATTTATTGAGTAGTAAGTGCTAAGCAAATTGCCTGCCTTATTCCATTTAATTCTCAATATAATCCTGTTATCTATTCCTATTTGTAGATGATAAAATAAAGAGGCTATGTTCAAGGTCATAGAACTATTAAACCCAGGTCTTTTTGATTTCAAAGTCCACATGTAAGCTACTTTCTCCTATTTTATTCTTTAAATCAATTTTTTTTTAATGGGAGGAAAGAAAGGTGGAAAAAGCAGAAGGAGAAACACATTTTTCTGTTTATGGTCATCTGATACCTGAAATACCTGAAAGAGGCATTTGTTACCTAGTTAGGGACTAAAGAACTGATGAGAAGGCCATATTTGCCTTGTTTTAGCTCTTAATTTCCACCAATACCTCCCAACCCCAAACTCTGATCTAAAATGGAATCTTCATTAGCAAATTTATTTATTGTTTAGTCTCAAAAGTTTGGGAGAGTGTAGAAAGTGGGAAATAAAATGGACTTAGAAGCTTCCTGTCTCTCACAAAAAGTACAAATAACTATAAACATATGCATTAGGCAATAATGAACTAATAGTGAGGACAGGATAATTACAGGAGCAATAACCATGGCTGGCATGCATTACATGCATACTAGATACCAGGCACTGTGCTAGAAGCTTTAAAAATATGTTGCCATTTAATCCTCACAACAATTCCTCTAACTCACATCATTATCCCCATTTCACAGATAAGGGGATTGGAGCTTAGGATGGTTAAATAAGCTGTTGACTGCTAGAGTTGGGCTTTTATTCTTTATTCAGCTCCAGAGCTTACCTGCTCAACCAGTGTGCTAAACTGCCAAACAGGCAGCTTTGTAGAAAGCTATGAGTGTGACTAGTATCAGGATACAAGTTTGTTCAGAAAGACCAAGATTGTCGGTTTATTTAAGGAAAGGTGAACAGGAAGGTAGGAAGACTTTGTTAATGGATAAAGGATCTCAGCAAAGGGAAGGAAGTTACAAATGGACATACAGCCTAGCATTAAAAATACTGTGTGTAGTTCAGTTGTTTATCAATGTTAACTTTCAAGAACTACAGGGATGTCTCCCTGTGTCTCCTGAAACACTGAATTTCAAGTTCCATTCACTAATGAAATCCAATGTTGAACCCTACGTAATTAAATAAAAAGTTTATTTTCTCCATGCCAAAATATTTGTGGAGTATATATACCTATCTGCATTTAAAACTTTATTCAATTAATTTCAAATTCTCTTTAAATATAGTGCAAAATCTTCAAGGATACATGACTTTTTGTAATGGCCTCAATGGCTCATGAAGACCTCAAACAGTTAGTAAAAATAGAGCTTCTAATCCAGGATTTAACTAGATAAGTATGATTTATGTTCTATGTTAGGGCTGGAAATGTCACAGGGCTTTATCTGGTCTAGCCCCTTCATTTTACAGGAACAAAAATAGAGAGAGGTCCACAGAGATGATGTGACCTTGCCAAGGTGATCAGTCAACAGGAAATAGCTGAATATCTGACGGTAATAGATCAAGTTATATGACTTTGTGTTTTCTGTTCTTTTCCCTCCCTTTTACACAATAAAGTAGTTTTCAGTGAAAAAAGAATAAAAAAGGAAGGTGCTCTTTAGGAATAGGAGTTAATGGGGCTTTTCAAATAACCAAAAGAAAGATATCACTGAAAATTATTTTTTCTTAGGTTATTATTTTTATTTAATTTTAAAATTTTATCTTCTAGAAAGTGAGGCAAAGGCATTTAAAAGAAAATAGTATTTCAAATAATTTAGTAATACAGTCATTTATTAGGAATAACTACCCGCTTTACTAAAGAGTTTTATTTTTATAGACTTAAAATGTTCTGTAATTTATTTAGCCTCATCAATACTTGCCTGTTTCCTTAGTCTTTAAGACCGCCACCCAAACTTCATCATTGGCCTAGTGGAAAGATAACTTAGTTTCTGGCATGGTGATTTGTAAGTAAACAACATTGGATTTACTAGCTTTGAAACCCCACACCTATAAAATGATTGCACCTGTCACACCATGACATGAGGTTTTGAGACTGTAAGATCAACCTAACTACCAAGTCATCTTTCTAAAAAGGGCTAACCCATTTAATAACCAGTAATATGCATAAGCTCTTTAGCCTTAAGGCAGAAATTGATCATTAGAAGGCTTGGGGAAGGTATTTCCTTCTGTTTCAAACAGAGTATTATAGAATTAGATAAGGATGAGGAGGCTTACTTCAAATAGGCACCACTGCCAGGAGCAAAATGCAGGATTTCGATGCAATGATTCAGTCATTTAAAATAGCGACCTAAGTTCTAGTGTGCTACGTTCACACCTGTGCTCTTTGAAAAAGATCCTCACAGTCTAAGGCTGGCTTAACAGGCGGCATCATCTCAGGCAGGTAAAAGGCCAAGAGTCTAAACCAGCATTATGTGAAAATCAAAATTGATGGCTGTCACAGAACTTTATAGGTTGATGGAAAAGTTTAGTATTTTGATTGTGATGGTAATTACACTGCTGTAAACATTTCTCAAAATTCATTGAACTGTACATTTTAAATGGGTGCATTTCATTGTATGAAAATTGTATCTCAATAAAGTTGAGTTTAAAAAAATGACAGCTGTCCATGTTGACCATGAACATATACTTGTCCCTCTGGCAAAAGCAATAAAAACCATAAAGTCAGCTCTGGATGAATACTAATAAAGATTAAATATAGCATATAAGACTTTGTGGAGTCATGAGCAGTAAGACATGAGAATTTTGGAGTGATAATTAAGGATCTATTCAGGAATTTACCTCACATTCACAGATGAAAATAATCACTTTTAGCCTCTGGAATTGGCTTTTTCTTTAATCAAACAAATCATACAGTATGTCAGCAAGTTTGATGTCTGATGACTTTCAAAAGGTTTGCAACGCCATGTGTGCACACAACATCATTAGAACTGGTAAAACTCAAGTTCAGTATGTTAACTATGAAAAGCACACCTTTTTCTTGTTTCAAGAAAATAAAGTGTAGCATAGTTCTCTTGGGATTATTGAAATATATTTAAGAAATACAGTCACGAAGGCTAATTTCCTAAATATGTAATATTGTACATACTGAGAGACAACACGAAATTCACACCTTTGATTGTGTTGGGTTGGCAAGGTCACGTCATGTCTCAGGATCTCTATTTTTGTTTCTATACAATGAAGGAGCTAAGCCAGATAAAGTCTTGTGAGATTTCTGGTTCTAACACAGAACAGGCCAAATCATACTTATTTCAGTTAAATTATGGACCAGACATATTTTTACTATCTGGAAATCTTCCCTTTTTGTTATCACCTAATGCTTTCTTTTCTTTCGTGATGTTAGATTTGGAGAAAGAACAGTGCTGATGAGAGAGTGAGAAAAATTTTTTTCGAATTATTTCATTGAGACACACAACAGACACTCTAAAAAATGCTAGGTTCTTTGTAGCATACTTGTTTCTTTCTAGGAATTGTTAGGAGGAATGTTCTAGAATTTGAGGTTGTGAGGAAGATATTAGGAAGGAAAAGAATATTATAGAAGAGGAAAAAATTTAAAAATGAAGCTATGATTCACCTCAGCAATATTTTGATAAAAGATTTATTATGGATTAAGATATCTTTCACTAAAAGTTGAACACATCTTTGACTTTTGTTGAAATAACTGTTTCACAAATTATGACGTTATATAGTCTTGGATTTATAAAAGATTTTAATGGTTGTCAATACCAATTTCCCACTTAGAATACAATAGTAGTCCAGTATTTCAACTTAAAATACAAAAATAATTAAACCTGCCTTGATTATTTTATTTTTATAAAAGGAAAGGCACAAAGACAACTTCACATAGCTGTTGCTTTGCATGTATAACCCAAGCTGTGATTAAAATTTTAGAGAAAATATTCAGAGATAGCAGCAGGGGCTTTCTTTTACACATAAAGGCTAAATTTTATCCAAGGTTGCATTTATTCATTTACTTTAACTTGTCAGAATCAGACAATCATTCTCAATTTCAAAGCAATGCATACTTTTCAACCTAAGAAGAGCTGATAGAGTAATGGATTTGCCTCGGGAAGCTAAACCCCTCAGAGTCTGCAGGAGAAAAAAAAAAAAGCAAGCAGAACAAATGATTAAAGTTCACAGCATCAGAAAAATTATCTAAAATTTGGACATAAGATGTAAAGGTAGAATGGATTTGCCTCGGGAAGCTAAACCCCTCAGAGTCTGCAGGAGAAAAAAAAAAAAGCAAGTAAAACAAATGATTAAAGTTCACAGCATCAGAAAAATTATCTAAAATTTGGACATAAGATGTAAAGGTATGAGACACATCATTTATTTTATTTTATTTCTTAAAAGATGATTGGTAAGGGGATCTTAACCCTTGACTTGGTGTTGTCAGCACCACGCTCTCCCAAGTGTGCCACGGGCCAGCCCTGGGACACATCATTTAATGTCATATGCAGTCAAAGGTCAACCAAGGATTATCTATGGTAAAATATTCAGTTTACTACTGATTGAAGGTCTCAAACATAGGGCTGGCTGGTTAGTTCAGTGGGTAAGAGCATGGTGTTATAACACCAAGGTCAAAGGGTTGGACGCCTGTACTGGCCAGCCAGAAAAAAAGAAAATTTGAGAATCAAAATAAATAAATAAATTAATTAATTTTAAAAAAAAGTTCTCAAACTTAGTAAAGTTACTTGCTAACTTATTGACATTTGTCTGATAGAGGAGCAAATAAATCTTTTTTGGAGCATATAACCCCCAAATATATAGTCTTTTGGACATTTACCAGTTATTTGCTATTTTTAAATTTAACAGCTATCCTCACATAACATTTCTTTGTTCAATGGCCTATCTGTACCTAATTTCTTAAATGCCTTTGAACCAGTCTTAACATCTTATTCTTTCTCTCTTTAAGTAATCAGTTGAATAAATAAAAGATTTCACATATTTGCTTTGTATTTGCCTGACAATCATGATTTTACTTCTTGAAAATTATATTTTAACAAGAGGATCAAATGTCAGACAGAAACTCTTAACTGCTGTTTTAAAAGAGAAGGTTAAAATGAAAAGTTTGAGCCATGTAACTGAAGGTTATATGAAGCATTGATGCTTAGGAGAAAAAAAAACTACAAAGAAATACCATAAAGTGGGTTCAAGCCCTATAGAAAGGAGGCAATATTGTATATGCAGTTCCCTCTGACTGGAAAAAATTTACTTCCACAAACCTGCTCCTACTCATCTCCTAAAACCAGCCAAATTACTGTTTCTTTTGCAAGGCTGTCAGTATTTTCCCATGAATAGTTACTTCCTTTGACTTTATTGTTCATTCTTTAAAGCACCTACTATTTTGTATTATAATTAAAATATATATATTAACGAAAAAGTTAAATAAATAAAAGATTTCACATATTTGCTGAAATCCTTATGAACTGCTTCTTCCCACCTTCATCCATACTGTCCTTTACGAGCTGGCAAGCCCAGCATTGAACCAAGATAAACATTGAAAGATGCACAATAATTGCTCAGTGACTTACAGGTTCTTAGCTGGTGGCATACAAATGGACCTGTATCTTGGATAGTTTAAGCTCTGCCCTCTTGAGAGGTCAAAGCCTTAAATAAACCATAAATGTAGGAGCCACTCTGGGCTTTAGCACCCACCCGTGACTTGTAGAACATAGAACTTTCAGGGTACATCCAGTTTTCACCTCTGCTTCCTTCCTTTACGTAGTGGTTTTGTATGCAACATTGTCTTCACCCTACATCCTGTCCTTGGTTTCTCTGGGTTCCTTTCCTGCAGCCATGGGCTAGCCCCACTCTATTCCTGTCCCCAGCCTTGGCTCCCAAACCACAGATTTGTCCAGAGCTGCAGGCTGTTGAACAGTTATTCCCAATGCTTGACTTCTGGATGCTATGATTGCTTTCACGTCCTGGGGCCCTTGCCTGTCTACCATACTGCTCTCCCTTTTCCCTACCACCACCACTGGCATGAGCTACTGAGAGAACTTATTGTCTGATCAAAGTGGACACTCCTGAAGTTCTTGCATTCACAGTCTTTAGTCTTTTGCTTCTGTATCTTCAAAAGTCTACTGGCAGGTAAACTTGAGCTTTGCTTAAATTCTAGATTTCTGCCCTGCCTTGTTTCTCACTGCTCAAGAGCTAACAATGTGGCCATACACTTTGGGGTGCTGCCACGTCTGCTGCATCTACCCATGATCTATGTTGATAGTGATATCTAGAGCTGGTGATTTGGCTTTATGCCAGGCTGTTTGAAAATACATCTCCCACCTGCTCATCAGGAAAGTCTGTCAGAACTCACACCTCCTCCATAGGCAATCCCATGGTTTCTTAATCTTAGTTTTCCTTTTATGTTTCATTAGATACATAATAAAGCTCACTTTATTGAAATTAAAAAATACATGTATTTGCCATAAGAGAAAAAAATAGAAGAGTCATAATTCTGCCATCCAGACATAAACATTGCTAATATTTGGGTATATTACTTCATACTTTTATCTCTACAATACATAAATATACATTATTATTACAAAAATGGCATTTATTATCCTTTGCAATCTTTTTTTTGTTGTTGTTATATAAGAAAATC
>NW_007726796.1:542910-544900 GCF_000696425.1 Galeopterus variegatus
TTTTTTTTGTTGTTGTTATATAAGAAAATCCATTTCCATGTCAAAGTATAAAATTTTCTCACATCCTTTTAATAGATAAAAAACTGCATTTCATTGTACAGATGACCAGTGTCTGTATGAATAATTCCTTGTGGTTGGAATTTAACTAGTTACCATTTGTTTTTACTATTGTAAATAAACAGCACTTCAATTTTGATCATGAATGTGCACTAATCAGATTAGTCCTAAATATGGAATCAGTTCAAAGCAGATGTACCATAAGACTCTTTTATACAAATTATCCTTTACAAAGATTGCTTCTAAAGTTTACTCTTGCATCAGCATATCTGTAATACTTTCATCAACATTCAGTATCATCAGTCTTTTACAGTGTTTGACTCTAAGTCATAAGAAAGACTATCATCCCCAGTAACAGAAAATATTACTATAGGCTGTGCACATTGTTATGTCCTCCAGCTTATGTTCTAGGATCAGAATTCCAGTGGGATCCAAGTAGAGGCTGAGGGAGGCCAAAGGGAGTCCGTGAACTTGCTTATTGGAAATAACAGGTCCAGAAAGACCTTTTTTTTCATGGAAAGAAAAGCAAACCATGGAAATAAAACAAGGGGCTTATGAAAAAATGAAACATTCAAAGAACAGAGGACATTATACTTAGGATGAAGAGGAAAAAACATTATTGATAGGAACTAGAGGGAAAACGTTGTTTACTTTCTTAATATACTTTAAGAAAAATAAAATAGAAAAATAGGAAATAGGAAAAGAAGGATGAGACCAAAAGGTGAGTGGACAATTTTGAAAATCATCCATTCACCTCAGATCAGAGGGGTGAATCAAGAAATATTGAAAGGAAAAGAAAAATTTGCAGAACGCAAAGCTGCACTGGATATAGGAAGAGTTGGTATTGAACATGGGCAAAGTTCTCAAATCCAATGTCCTTCACTGCATCTATTTTTCAAGAATCCTTAGTACCCTGGTTCTTAACATTTTGGGGGATAATTTTAATTCTTTAAAAAACCTTTGCCTGAGATACATGCAAGTTATAAGCATGCACACCCACATGTCAATGATATGCCAATTTTAGCTGTTAAAAAATGTTGTATGACTACAGAATGTGAGAGTTATTTTTCCATGTGCTAGCTCTATTTCACACTGTTAAAAAATCACAAGTTTTTAGTCCACAAAAAAGTTACCAGAAAACTTAAATTGGTATTTTTTAAAATGTGGTAAAACAATGTAGAAGGGCACTTTCCAATATTTAAATTGCTTTTACTCTATAGATCTCAGTGTCTAAACAAAGAGTTAATTCGCTCATTGATAGTGTTAGTGTTGAAAACACAGATGTTCCATTTCTTTAAATAACTTCCTTTCCAACAGAATGGTTGTGTCCTGTGAGATAAGTTCATCCTAATATAGTATGAATTGCATATGGAAGCAATCACATTCCATTTTTGGAACCACTTGACAGAATTCTATCACTGCACAAAATTCAAGCTCCCCCACTGCCTTTTTTTTTTTTTTTCAGGCAGCAAGAGTTCGTTTAGTAACACAAAATAATTCTTATGGCTGAGAATCTGGCAATATTTCATTTTCCACTTTATCAGGGTGGGGGTGAAAAGGAACCAAGCATTACTGATAATAACGTTAGAAAATCTTGTTCTTCAGGTTTAAATGCAGGTGGGAATCATTAATGGTAACAAAATATTTTTAACAATCATTTTTCTCTTTAAATATAGCTAAACATTGAGCTCTATGTGCAAATTTAGAAAGAGAGAGGTTAATAGATGGGCATGCAAATTCTGCCTTATCCTTAGAATCTCTACCAGTTCGAGGCCTTGAATGAATTGCTCCAAAGTGACTACCCTGTTTACTATGGATAATGTAGCAGGAATAGCACAGGTTTGATAGTTACTGGAGGGGAAAAAGAGCACTCCACATGGAGTAAGAAGACAAATTCCAGACACTTCTGAAAATGCCTCAAACAAAAAAAAAA
>NW_007726796.1:545563-559741 GCF_000696425.1 Galeopterus variegatus
AAAAAAAAAACACTTAAAATTAATGGGTTTCTGTTTTCTTGAATGGAAAATAGAACTACTCATGAGACTACATAATGCAAAAGGGAAAGATAAGAATATATATGGGACAACTCTTATGAACCATAAATATTATAAGCTCATCTTTATTAATAATGCATCATTATTAAACTACGGTGTACAAATGTTTCAGCAAATTGCTTTTGTAACTTCAACAACTAACATACAACTAAAGGTGGCTGAGGAAAATATATAAATTGCTTTTCAGACACCTGCAGCATTTCAAAGTATGTACAGTCCCAATTAACTATATGTTAAATATATAATATATACATGATGTATATAATAATATATAACGCTCACACCACACAACACACCACAAATTGCCAATTGTCTTTCTTCTTTCTAAACTGTCATTGGCCTACTTCACTTCCCTGATAATGTTGCTCTGTCAACCAATACCTCTGTGACTCTAGGGCTTCATTCACCATTTAGTTTATTGTTGTTGGAAATGATAACATTTGCCAGGATTTGCTAGGCATTATATTGTTCCATGTGTTTATTATATAGGTTCCATATGTTTCATGCAGTTTCCAGCTCTCTGAAATAGGGGGGAGACAGTTGCTTAGTAAAAGCTGTTAAAATGATGATCTTGAAATTTCTCAGCTGAACAATCTTTTAAAATGTCAAAATACAGAGAGTTTTTGCATTTAATTTAAACCCTTTTAAATATTAAGTCTTATTTGATTTCTGCTTAAAATAAATTACTAAAAAAAGAGAACTTACTAGTACTTTCAAGAAATTATTAAAATTTTCTTTTAAAAAATAATTTAACTTCTCTAGTTCAATGAGTAAAAGCTTTTGAAAGTTTAACCAGAAAACTGGAAACCCATTCAGAGACCAGTAATCATTGTGTCTCATGGAAAATAATATTCATGTGTAAATAAACAGATAGGATTGATAGATCAAAGCATGAATGTAGAAAAGTGGGAGGTGACATAGGCCGGGGGAGGAGGGGCAGAGAACTCAGTATATGTTCCTGAAAATAAAATCATGTTAGTGAGGAATAAATAAATATGACTCATAAAATTTCAAAATGTAGAGTAAATAGGCTTTAATAGTAAATTTAGTTTTAGAATTTTAGCATATTCGATTACTAAGTATTTTATATACATTAGTTTGAAGTTGGCAATAAACATAATGCTTTTTAATCAGCATGTGAAAAACTACATAGTGTCTTCTAATCTCTGGCAAGTAATGTACATATGTGTTGTTTTTTTTTTTTTCCTTTTTTTTGTCTTTTTTCGTGTCTGGCAACGGATCGCAACCCTCAGTGTCGCGCCCATACTGGACCGGGACCGGCAACGGGATCGCAACCCTCGGTGTTGCGCCCGCACCTCGCTCAGCCAGTGAGCGGGAACCGGTCTGTATGTGGGATCCGAACCCTCGGCGGGAGCGCCGCCGCGCTCCCAAGCGGTGCACTGTAGCGGTGCACTGTAGCATTGCGCCACCGGGCCGGCCCTGTACATATGTGTTTGTATTTGTGCAGATGTATTGGGAGAGGGGTGCTGATGAGGAGAAAGGGGAAATCTATGTGTTTTCAAAATGATATACATACACTGTAGTTTAACAATCTCTTATACATTATATTAGAGCTTCCAAAACGCAGAATGAATTTGTAAATACTAATGACTCCTGAAACTGAAAGTATCTGGGCAACTGACAAACTTAACAGAAGTAATTGCTTCTTTGAAATAAACAACAACAACAAAATTAAAGTTTTATGAGCACTTACTACCTCTCATTTTTGTATTTAATACTTGTAAGAAATATTAGTAAAGCTTATTAGTAAAATTCTAAATGAAATCAAAAAAACACAAACTGTTTCATAGATGCCAGATTTCATGGTAACAATGTGCCCACTGTGACAAGGCTGTGCTGTGAAGAGGCTGGAGACATGAGTTCATGCCCTTGTGCTGCTGTATGTGACTCTAGGCAAGTTACATAAGTTCTCACGGTTTTGTATTTGTAATATGGCCATATCCATAATACTCACCTCATAAAGTTGTTGTGAGAATCAAATTATCTAGGGTAACATACATACATCACTCAACAGGATAAATTGGAAATGATCAGTACATTTTAGCATTCTTGTTGCGAAATAGGAGCTATGTTGCAGAAGTTGTACCACTTTTATTACCATTAAAAGCCATTAAATAATTTTCCTACTTAAACTATTTGCCAAGTTATTTTATTAAAATGGGAAAAATATGAGTGATTTACCATGTATCTATAAACAGCAATTTAGCATGCTTGGAAATCATCCCAAGGCTTAGAGAGAAGTGGTATTTTAGAAGACACATCTTAAAAAAGAAAATTACAGTACAGTTATTTCTGTAAATTTCCCAGAAGTCAAAGAAGATAATAATTTGGACCCTTATTAATATATCAAACTAAAAATGAACTTGAGAATGGTTTGATTATTTGAAAATGAAATTAATGAGAATTGAAACCAATATAAGGCCCTAAATCTGTGTTAAATAATTCTCAGACTAAACCACATTAACCTAGTTTCTTGCTCCGAGAAATACTTGCTCCTGGAATCTAAGGTTGTGAACCAACTAAAGAGCTTATTTATCAAGACTAACAGCTTTCTTGGTAAGACTCATTTTGAAACCTTTGTTTTGCTGTTCACGCTAATTCAAAACTATTATGTCATCAACTCTGCTCAATCTCAAAATTTTCTCTTTTTACAAAACTTGTCTTCAAATTATTCAGCCCAGACCCTACCACTCGTTAAATACCCTGCACTAATCTCCCATCCCAAGACACTGTTAACTCTAAGTGGTGCACTCCCTGTTACAATAGGACTAATAAACTTAGCTTTGCTTCACCAGCAGATTTTTCTAGTGGACTTTGAGGGAGTTTACAGTTAAGAATTTTTAAGAAGATAAAATACCTTTTATAGTATTTAAAGAGATAAAACATGAAAGAGTACTATATACGTTCTTGATGATAAAAGAAAAAGTGTTCTTCCTATTGATACACAGATAAAAGTGAACATGTGCAGAGGAAACTAAATAAACTTGCATGTTGTGAACCAGGAGTTGTGTGCTTTCCAAAGCAATCCTGTGGATTGTTCTCTGGTGCATGCAAGTCAGGAGACAGATATCTATTTGTGCCATCAGTAGTAAGTACAAGAGTATATTCAGTGGTAATCATTCAAACTTCCCCCATCCTTTGGAACTTAAACAAGGAGAAAATCCAATTAATTATATTATATTATACACTATACTGATAATAAATTATGCTACACTTGGGCCGCTTCACAAAAACTGTTGAAAAGATAGATCAGCTTTCCTATTCTAATATTTGCCCCTTTACTCTCGAACAGTTCTCTGAAATAGCATTTGACTGTCTACCAATATACAGGAAAACTTTGAACTATCTTGGCTTCCACAGCTGAGCATTTGAAATGGTGTTTGAGAAGATTGGAAATAGAACTGCAATCATCAGAAAAAAAGAAAGAAAGAAAGAAAAAGAAAAAGTAAAGAAGAGTAAATTGTTCTCTTTGTGGATGAGATTCTCACTTTTGGGACCAGTGGATAATTGCTCTGGATTCCGAAAAAGTACTCTGTACTTTACCAAATCGAACCTTCTGGCTGGAGAGGCAGCGTTTCTCCAAATGTGCATGATTTGCTAGCTCCTCACCAGGAGAATGAATCGGTGTGTGACCGCTGAGCATGGGCTCAGTGAAGGGAAAGCCAGAGAGGGAACAGTGTCACCGTGCAGTGCATCAGTGAGACTTAGGTATAACTGCTATACCTTAATCTACAGAATAAAATACTTGTGACTGTACCCTCTTCCTATAAAACTATTTTCTCAGGTTGTATATTGGCTAGTGTATGAAATAACCCATTAGCAGAAAAATTTGGGAAATTACATTCCTAAACCTGAAGCTAGAAGGAGACTACTTACATGAATTTCTGAATTTTTTATTGCTAATTCATTCAAAAGCATTTATTGAATAACTTTTATTCCAGGTATTATTATCATCCTTAAAGAGATGGCATTTAATAGTTCAATATAAAAGGTGAATTTCAACAAACAGGTACTCATATCATTTTGCTTATTTTGTTTATCTTTGAGAAGCTGCAACATCACAAGTCTTGCCATTATTAAAATGTAAATCAAAACTTGTTTGCTGTTCCTTTTGTTCATATAAAGGTTATTGTGTTTCTATCAAATTCAGATGAAAGTATCAAATGCATAGCTTTCCAAACAGAGATTAGAACTCTTACTTGGTGGAGATTAGTAATTCCACCTCTTGTACCACGCTCGGCTATCCTCCCACCCTTTCTTACAATGCTAATTCATCTTAGATCCATGCCTCATAATGACCCATCTGTCTATATTTCTCATCAGTTGTTGTTAAAATTAGGCAAGGATTTGTTGGTTGGTTATTTTTATTCACAGTCACATTAATGCAAGCCCTAAAGTAATCAGTTTGTATTATGTGGCCTTTCATGCAGGGTGCACAGATTTGCAGTTTGTTTGGTTTATCTAGGCTCATGCTTATGAGGCAGCTGTTAGGCATTTAGTTCATGAAATCCTCTTCCCCTGAGGAACTGTGCTTTGTCCATTCACAGGGAGACACATGTAATCTACAGTTCAACATTGGAAGCATTTAAATCACTCTTCATTTTTTAAAAAATGAAGCCAGCTCCAGAATTTTGATGGACAGGGAACCTAAAACTAGCTGACTAATTCAAGCATGACAGAAAGTGGCCACTGTGTTTCTTATTTTAATTATCTTGAAGGGGGTGGTTAACACCTCATATTGTATTTTTGAGATAAATCATGTTGACTTCCAGCGTTAGTAAGCAAATTATCTTCCAATGTACTTAAACTATTCAGCCTCTAACTGGTTTTCTGTTTAGTGCTTCTGTTTGACCTTTTTTTTTTTTTGGTTCTTATCTCTCTTTCTCAAATATTGAAATGAAAATATGTGAGATTAGACCTTTTTATCATTTGATTGTGTCCCTGCCAAAAGATCATATCAATAAAAACTCATTCAAGTACTTCATTAAAATTCACTTCCTAGATGAGCAAACTTAATTGGCATGAAGTTGAGATACATAATTATTTAAATTAAGAACATTTCTAGAAACAGAAGATTATAATGAAAGGCATAAATTTACATTGCATCATTCCATTGTGTTGGAAGTGACAATAAAAACAAATACTTTATATTGCTGCTGAAAAGGGAGTGGAATATAAAATTATGAATATATAGCATCTTTAAAAAAATTATTTAACATGCCATAAATTCCCCTTGGTTCATTTGTATGAAAAAGCCAGTTCATTATTTGAAAGATAAAGTCTTTCTTTTACCAAAAGTTCAGATCAAAGCTATCATTGTGGTAAATTACCCTGATGCTTAGCACAGACAGATATGAACACAAAAAATGTATGGTAGAAAATTTTCAGTAAAAATATATCCGAACTTAGTATGTGTGCAAATACAGCAAGCCTAGGGAGAAGCTTGAGACTTGGTTAATATGTCATCAAAATCACATTCAGTAGAAAGACAGAGTGTGAAAATTACTTTAAGAATTGGTAGAACACAACAAAAAGAAAGTGGTGTGTTTGTTAACACCCTGCATACTTCCCTGTCATTCCGTTCATATGACACATTTTTTCTTACTACCCAGGGATTCTAGGTGGTACGACTTTACAGTACAGAGGTTATCTGGGAAAAAGATACTTTCAGAATATCAGAGAAAGAGCTTACAGTTCATTAAAATTCAACACACTGTAAAACTGCAGACACCATGCTTTTCACTTCCCAAAAAGCATTTTGGGTTGAGGTTATTTTTCTTTTTTTTAAGATTAGTATTATTATTATTGCAGGTATTTGCTAGTTCAAACAATGTAAGTAGAATTGTAAGCATCAACATCCAACAGCATTGTGTAGCTTTAGAAATGCTATCATGCTTCTTAATGTAGGTGTATGTCTTTCATTTCAATTCTTTCAGGTTCTTTTCACTTACGTTTCTGTTATCAAGTAAAATGAGTAAATGACTTTCTTTTTAAATGCTGTCTGTATTGATGTTTTTTATTAGTGGCTACAGTAAAGCAACTGGTTCATTCAAGGGACCTGGTACTATTCCTGTTAACCCACAAAAAAAAAAAGGAAAATGAGAATGAGAAAAATATCAAGAAAGTCCTATCAATCCCTATAAAAACAATAAGGGGGTCAGTTGAATATAGCATCAAGAAGGTAGAATATGATGAGTAGGTTGGAAATCAGGACTTATTTAGAAAGAAGGCAGAAAGCAAAGACAGTGCTCATACCTCATTCCATTTATGGGATTCAAGACAAACTGAGGACTAGTGGAAAACTTTTGTTCCTAGTGTATGAGCTTCACCAAACAGTAAAAATGACTCAGAAATGTTTTCCTCCTGAGATTTCCATAGCTATGGCTCTTATTACTCCAGCCAGTGGCAGGTTAGAAGCTAAAATAGTTCCATAAAAATTCTAGCATAAAATCAGAAAAGATGACTAATAACAACAAGGCATACACTAGATTTTGTTTTAATACATAGATATCAGACTTTTTAATATAACATCAAAAATGATTCTTTCTAGGGCCGGCCCGGTGGCGCACTGCTATGGTGCGCCGCTTGGGAGCGTGGTGGCGCTCCCGCCGAGGGTTCAGATCCCACATGCAGACCGGTTCCCGCTCACTGGCTGAGCGAGGTGCGGGAGCAACACTGAGGGTTGCGATCCCGTTGCCGGTCCCGGTCCGGGACAGGGGCGACACTGAGGGTTGCGATCCGTTGCCGGACACAGAAAAAGAAAAAAAAAAAAAAAAATGATTCTTTCTAAACATTCTTGGATATTGAAGATGTGCTAGGCCACATTAAAAGCTTAATGCATGTCAAAAGGTAAAAACTCTTGGTTATGGTTTGCTACCACAAGACAACAAAATTTAAACATTATAATAAAAGTCAAAAAGAAAATTAGAATATATGAAAGTAATTAAGCTTTCCTAGATAGATGTCATCATAGTAAATAACAAATATTTTATATACTTTTCCCCAGTATTTGAATCTATTTCTTATTTTATTTTTTGTTAGTTTCTCAAGTTGATACATTATTGATTTGATTTTCTGTTGGATTGATTCTGTGCTTTTCTGATTCTAATGCATATTTTTAATTGTGCATTTGCATTTAAAACATAATCTTTACACAACTAATACCTATTATAGACCTTATAGATGGAATAATTAAAAAGAACAAAAATGACACATACCCCTATATTCCATAGTAACTATTTTAACCACTAATAATAATACTTGTATATAGTCAGTTGTATATCTTTTGGCATGTTTTTCCAGTACAACTTTTATACTGCTTTATAAATTTAGCACTCTATTGTTAGTCTTTTCAAATGGTTAAACATTCTCTACAAAAGCTATTTCATTTAATCCATACTGGTCATTAGAAAGGTCTATCACAATTTACCCAGTGGCTTATTGTTTGATATTTGTGCTGCTTTCAAATGTTCAGTATAATAAACAAAAACACTATTACAGATATCTTTATTTACCAAATATTTCCAGAAAAGAATTACTGGACGTAATAAGAAACACAGCTTTAAATCTTGATTAATATTGCCAAATTATCCTCTGGAAAGATATACCAATTTATACTCCCATTCTGGGTGTTTATTAGTATTAGTTTCCCCACTGTCCCACTGCCACTAGTTATTGTCATGTATTCTTAAGCATTTGCTGATTTAATAGATGAAAAATCACAGATTAAAAAATTTGCCTTTTTTTTTGCTAGTGAGTTTGAAAGGAGGAAGGAGAATGCATTAGATAATTATGACCCTTAGAACAGAGAAAGCACAAAGATATTTTTGAGAAACAAAAGCAACGTTAAGGGTTTATCATTTCTGGAGAGAATGGAGACATTTCTGACAAAGATGCAAGAGTTGTACCGAGTAGATAGCATTGGAATAGAGATCAATTTGATTAATTTCTTATAACATGGTAAAACCATTCTTTAAGAGTTTCATGTACCGAAACCAAGTCTTCTTTGGTTGCTGTAAACTCTTAGCTTTCTGCTTGATTTTATAGAGTTTTAGAGTTGTATACCTGAAATGGTCATTACAGAAAATTTTATCATAGACTCTGAGTTTATTTGGGAAAAATAAAAATAAAAACCCATTAATTCTTTGCTTGAATCTTTATTAGAATAACTGGACCCTCAGTGGTTAAGTGGAATCTCTTGACTGAGTAATATGCTTTTTCCTTTGTCCACTATATTAGAGTATATTCAGTCTACCATCAGTTGAATAATCAGTCATTAGACAAACTATATAATGAATACAAATTAGAAGATTGAAGTAGTTCATAACTGTAGAGGATCCACAGATATAAAATACTTGCTATGCAATATAGAAATATTACAAGTTTGTATAAGAGCTAATCTGGATTTATTGCTCAGGTAGGCTTTCTGTGCTTTAAGTAGAGCTGGAGCAGAGTTTTGCAATCTGAAATATTCAAGAATGCTGTTTGATGTGTTTTAATAAGCTGAAAATACAGTAGGCACTAAATCAATTTTTAACCAAATTTTACACAGTAGAAGAATTTAGCAACAGTGAATATGATTGAGTAGCAAAGATGAAAAATGAAAATCTTCTGCATGCTATAAGGCCTATGCTCAGACAGTGGGTGAATCCTAGAATAGGTCTTTCCAGATTAAATGTGTAATGAGGGAAATGAGAGGCTAATACAATGACAGGAAAGGAAAGAATCTGACAATTTTGGAGCAATTTGTGGTTCCTGGAACTAAAAGAAGCTATTATTATTGTTGTTGTTGTTATTTGGTTCTTTGAGAATAGAGCAAGTAGAATCAGTGATTTTTAAGTGCACAAGTTTGCAGTTCTAAAATTGTTTTCCTTGATATGTCAGAAAATTTTAGGTGGTTTACCTAAATGATACATAAATGTGCTCATTCCTCAAATTGGAGAGTGTATGTGAAATGTTCTTAATTTTCATGTTGACACTAATGTTAATATTTTTAGTAACCAGCATACCTGAGATGAAAAGTTAAATAATAACATAGGAGATTACATGTGATTTTAAAAAACTCCAACTATTCATTACTTTTGGCATTATTGCTCTCTTTCTCTTTATTATGATATAATTTTATAATTCTACAATAATTCATATTTATCTTTTATTAGCTGAAGTGCACAGTATTTGTCATTTTGTCTTCTTATTTTTAATCATTTAAGTTAAATTGTCAGATGAAAATGACTTCTTGACAGGGAGATCTTGTGATATTAATCAATGTCTTTATCTTCAGACTCAGCTTTTGTTATTCGTTAGCTCCAAGGTTATTTCAAATGCTTGCCCTAGATCCCAACCACTAAGAGGAAATATTCAAACCCTTTCTAGTCCTATCAAAAAAAGACAGCCTTAATTTAAAATCTCTTCACTTGCTATGAGACGGTTTCATAATGCATTAAATAGTATCAGGGATATGGTCTTCTCTAATAACATTTGTTTGAATAGTTGTCTCTCATATCTTTTCTTTGATAGTTTTATTGTAAATATTGCCAAGGGATTTAGAGAATGTTGAAAAATAATATCAGTATTCGATCTTCATTCATTCATTCATTCATTATTTATTTAGCAAGCAAGTATTATGGTCAGCCATGTATCAGGAACTAAGCTTGGCACCAGGCATTCAAAAATATAAAACACATATTGTCTGGCATCAAGGGCTTTGACATTCCAGCTGCAGACATGGACAATGAAAATTATAATGCACTCTGAAAGGTGTGACCCTGGTCGCTGGAACTGACCATCCAAGAGCTGGTCTTCTGGTTTCTCCTCTATTTACTAGCTGTGTAATGTGGGGAAAGTCAATTTGCCTCAGTCAGTGGCCAAATATATAGAATGGGAATTACAACGGTACATAACTTCATAACTGAGTTCATGGAATTGTTACTAGGGTTGAATTACATTCTCCGGTAAAAAGTTTAGCACAAACTCTGCCACACAGTTGACCCTCAAAACATGTGATGATCATGACTAACTTTTCCACCATTTATGAGACAATGAAATACACAGCCTTCCGGTAAAAAGTTTAGCACAAACTCTGCCACACAGTTGACCCTCAAAACATGTGATGATCATTACTAACTTTTCCACCATTTATGAGACAATGAAATACACAGCCTTAGGTGAAAGATTAGACCTTCAAGGGCTTAACTGTCCCCTAATATGGTGAAGGCTTTGTAGAGGAAATAACTGAGTTGTGATTTTAGGAATAAGTAAAACTTCACCTCCAAATAGAGAAGGAGATAGAGAGCTTTCGGGACAAAGGGTACAGCTGGGACAAAAGCATGGAAACATGAAAGTATACAGTTGGTCTGAATAATCAAAAAAAGAAACTAAATTGGGCATTTAGCATAGTGGTTATATAAATTACTGTGCACCTATGTCAGAGGTCTGCAAATTTTTTGTAAAGGGTCAAATAGTAAATATGTTAGTCTTTGAAGGTCAAACACTCTCTGTCATAGTTACTCAAATCTCCTGTTGCAGCAGGAAAGCAACCATAGACAATAAAATAAGGATGGTGATGAAAATGTTCTATATCTTTACAGCATTAATTTAAATATTCTGGTAATGATATTGTTTTACAAAATGTTACCATTAGGAAACAAAATATAGGGCATGCGGAATCTTTCTGTATTACTTCTTATAACTGCATGTGAATCTATAACTATCTCTCAAAATAAAAACTTTAATAAAATATTAAAGTAGAATAAAGCCATTTCCAAATAAACAGTAACTGAAAGAATTTTTTATCAGTTTTTACAAGAAACACTAAAATATACCCTCTGGCTTGGAGGAAAATGACTCCAGAAAGTAACCTGAAACCACCAATGAAATAAGGAACACTGGCAAAGATAACTGACTAGGTAAATATAACTATATATTTAACTATATATAAAGCTATATAAATGATTGTATATGTAATTATATATAGCTACATATACAACTATATTTGAGCAAAGTAAGTTGGTATTAATCTAAAATAAATTATAATAAATTAAACTACATATTTTATCCCTAGGGCAATCATTAAGAAAATAACTTAAGTAATATAGTGGAAAACAGCTAATTAATTAAAAATTTATAGTAAAAACATCCATTTAATTAAAAAGGAGAAATTAAAGTACATCAGACAAATAAAAAAGGACATAGGACTTATAGGAAACAAAGTAAAATGGCAGCTACAAATCCAACCACATCAATAATTACATTAAATGTAAATATATTAAATAATAAAATAAAAATGCAGAGATTGTTGGACTGAATAAAACATATCTAACTGTATGCTCTCTATAGAAGATACACTTTAGTTTCAAAGACAAATATGTTAAAAATAAAAGTATGGACAAAGATATGCCATACAAGGTGTAACCATAATAGAACTGGAGTGACCATACTGATAATCAGACTTCATGACAAAAATACTACTAGAGAGAATTAAGAAGTTTATAATGAACTAAAGGTCAATTTTACTAGGAAGCTATACATTTATAAACATATATTTATCTAACAAAAGAGCTCCAAAGAATTGAAGGTACAAATGGACAATTCAACAACAATAGTTAGAGACATTAATACCCTACACTTAATAATAGATAGCACAACTATACAGATAATCAGTAAGGAGATAGAATACTGAAATCACAATATCACCAGCTATACCTACATGATGTCTAGAGAACAATCCACTGAACAGTAGCAGAATGCAGGTATTTGGCAAGGGCAACTTTAAAAAGATTAGCACAATTGACAAGCCTTTAGCTAGATTCAACAGGAAAATAGAGAGAAGACACACTTTACCAAATTCAAGAATAAAAGAAAGAATAACCAATCTTACAAAATTATTAAAATAAAAAAAGCTATAACAATTTTCTGTTAACATTTAGACAATTTAGATAAAATGGATATATTCATAGAGAGACAAATTATTAAAATTAACCTAAGAAAGAATAAACAATCTGAATTAAACTGTAACAATTAAGAAAATTGATTTACTGATAAAAATATTTTGCTCAAAGAGAAGCACAATTCCAGATAGCTTCACTGGCGAATTCTGTCAAACATTTTAAAAAGAACAACAACATTCCTGAATAAACTCTTCAAGAAAACAAATGAGAGAGCATTTACTCATTTTAGGAAGCTACTATTACCATGTCTCTAAGGCCAAAGAAAGGTTTCATTAGAAAAGAAAGCTATAGTCCAATATCCCTCATACACACAGATTAAAAGATCCTCAACAAAATATTATCAAACCAATTCAACCATGTCTCTAAGGCCAAAGAAAGGTTTCATTAGAAAAGAAAGCTATAGTCCAATATCCCTCACACACACAGATTAAAAGATCCTCAACAAAATATTATCAAACCAATTCAAAAACATATAAAAAGGATTATACATCATGACCAAATGGGATTTAGTTAGGAATGCAAGGTTGGATTTCATCCAGAAATTAATTAATCTAATACACCAACATCATATTAATAAAATAAAGGATAAAACCACATGATCCTTTCAATATGTGCAGAAACAGCCTTTGACAAAATATAATACCCATTCACCATAAAAACTCTCAACAAACTAAGGGTACAAGATAACTTTCTCAACTTAATAATGGGCATCCACAAAAAGCCTACTGCTAATATCATATTTAATGGTGAAAATTGAATACTTCTACCCAAAGATTAAGAACAAGGCACAGATACCTGATCTTGCCATTTCTATTTAGCATTTCACTGAAAGTTTTAGTCAGTGCAATCAGGCAAAAAAAAAAAAAAAAAAAGCACCTGGATTATAAAGGAAAAAGTAAAATTGTTATTTTCTGATGGAATTATTCTTCTTGTAGAAAATCCTACAGAATCTGCAAAAATGCTAGTAGAACTAATAAACATGTTCAGCAAGATGGCAGGATACATGATCAATATATAAAATCAATTGTATTTGTATATACTAGAAAGAAATAATCAAAAATTAAATTAAGAAAACAATTTCAGTCATAGCAGCATGAAAAAATACAGTATTATTTTTTTAAAAATTTTTTAATTTATTTATTTTTGGAGAGGACATAGCTACAGACCCACAGATATTAAAAGGAAATATCTGTTAAAAGTCATCTTTTAATAGCTCTCTTTTAAAAAAAAATCACCAAATAACATTCCCTTGTATGGATGTACCAGTTTGTTTTTTTATTCACCTATTGAGGGATATTTCAGTTGCTTCCAGTTTTTGGCAATTATAGATAAAGATTCCATAAAAATTCAAAAAATATACAACACTGAGGAATACTTTTAATAAAAAAGGGCAAGACTTGTGTACTAAAAACTACAAAAAAATTATTGAAATTATAGATCTAAATAAAAAGGCATTTTATGTTCACCGAATGAAAGACAATTTATTAAGATGTCAATACTAGCTCAAATTGATCTATAGATTTAATGTATTCACTATCAAAATCTGAGGTGGATTTTTGTAGAAATGCACACTGAACCTAAAATTTATATAAAAATGCAAGAGACCAGAGTAGACAAAACAATCTTGATAAAAAATAATAAAGTTGAAGTACTCACGCTTCCCAATTTTACTACTTACTACAAAGCTACAATAATTAAGATAGTGTGCTACTAGTACAGGACAGACATATAGATCAATGAAATGAAATTTGAGGGTCCCAAAATAAACCTTTACACTTGATTTTCAACAGGAATGCCAAGAAAATTAAAGAAATGAAAGAATTTTCTTTGCCACAAATGGTGCTGGGACTACTGGGTATTTACATGCAAAAGAATGAATTTGGTCCCCTTCCCTATAATGTACAAAATAATTAACTGAAAACTAGTCATATACTTAAATTTACTAGCTCAAATTGATCTATAGATTTAATGTATTCACTATCAAAATCTGAGGTGGATTTTTGAAGAAATGTACACTGAACCTAAAATTTATATAAAAATGCAAGAGACCAGAGTAGACAAAACAATCTTGATTAAAAAATAATAAAGTTGAAGTACTCACGCTTCCCAATTTTACTACTTACTACAAAGCTAC
>NW_007726796.1:560385-563778 GCF_000696425.1 Galeopterus variegatus
AGGACCTCAAACTATAAAACTTTTCAAGAAAACAGGAGTATTCATCATCTTGACTAGGCAATTACTTTTTAGCTAAGACACCAAAAGCACAAGCAACAAAATAAAAAATTACATAATCTGGACTTCACCAAAATTTTAAAAATTTGTGCTTCAAAGGGGACTATCAGAAAGTGAGAATTGGTGTTGTAACACCAAGGTCAAGGGTTCAGATCCCTGTACTGGCCAGCTGCCACTCCCTCCACCAAAAACAAACAAACAAACAAACCAAAAAACAGTGAGAATTACATAGGAAATCAAAGGAATCAGAAGATCCAGAATAATTTTGAGAAAGTACAATTTGGAGTACTTATGCATCAACTTCAAAACTGTCTATAAAGCAACAATAATCAAGGTAGTATGATACTGGCATAAGGAGAAGATACGAACAGAACTGAGACCAGAAATTAATTGTTATATTTGTGGTCAATTGATTTTTGACAATTAAGCCAAGGCAATTTAGTGGGGGAAAAGATATCCTTTTTAACAAATGGTGCTAAGAAAGTAGTATATCCATATGAAAAATTGTAAATTTTGATCCTTATCTCACACCATACATTAAAAAAAACCCTCAAAATTTATTACAAACCTACATTTAAGAGATAAACCATAAGACGTATAGAAAAAATAAAGGAAAAAAATGTTCATGACCTTGGGCTAAGCAAAGATTTCTTAGGTATAATAGCAAAAGCACAATCCATTAAAAAGGCCTACAATTTTGACTTTATTAAAATACAAAACTTTGTGCTTTAAAATATCCTTTTAAGACAATGAAATGCCAAGCCACATAAGGGGAGAAAAAATATACAAATCACATTCGATGAAGAACTTATATGCATTATATATAAAAAGCTTTAACTTCAATAATGAAAAGGTAAATAATCCAATTAAAAATGAACAAAGGATCTGAATATTCAAAGGAGATACACAAATTGAAAATCAATAAGCACATGAAAAATGTTCATCTTCCTTATTAGGGAAATGAAAAATTAAAACCACAATGAGGTATGATTTTTTACCCCCTAGAATGTCTATAATCAAAAAGATAGTAACAAGTGTTGGAGAGGATGAGGAGACACCAAAACTGCACACATAGCTGGTGGGAATGCAAAATGGTATAGTCACTTTGGAAAACAATTCAGTAATTTCTTAAGAAGTTAAAGATAAATTTACAGATGACCCAGCAACTGTATTCCTAGGTACCTACCTAAGAGAAATAAAAATATATATCCACACAAAGATGTGTATGCAAATGTAATTACAATATTATTTATAATAACCAAATTTGAAACAATCTGAAAATTCCATCTACTGGTGAATGGATAAATAAAAAGTGATATATCCACATAGTGGAACATGTTTCAACAATAAATAGGAACATGTTACAACATGAAAGAACCCTCAAAATACTGAGCTGTTGAATGGTGCCAGGTGCAAAGGCCTACACGTTGCGTAATTTCATTTATATGAAAATCTATAGAGACAGAAAACAGATTAGTGAATGCCTTGGTCTGGGTGAGAGCAGGAATTGACTGCAGCAGCAAGAGAGGTATTAGCAGGATGAAAGAAATGTTCAAACCTGGATTGTGATAATGTTTACACATTTCTGTAAATGAACTAAAAGTCGTTGGGATGGTACACTTAAATAGGTGAGTTTTATGATATGTAAATTTTACCTCAGTAAACCTATTTAAAAAGCATGAGTTGATCAAGGCAACTAAAAAAGCAAAACGCCCAATATAATTCATCATACCCATAGTTCTATGGAGCTTTTCCTTTATTTGTGGAAAAAAATCAGAAAATTTCTTACAGTCTACTTCTTTCCCTCTGTCTTTAAATATTAGTGTTTCTGCAGATTCCTGTACTTTAACTTTCCAATCTCTTACGTTTATTCACTTTTATGGCTTCAGGTACCATTGAAATTCTCATACTTTCCAAATCTTTATCTTCAGATTATATCTGTCTCCTGAACTCTAGAATCATATGTAATTGCCATTTGGACATTCCCATAGCAATTTCTAATGTAATGTGTCTTTGTCTGTGTCTCTTCTGCCCATTAAGCTTGTGGGGAAAATAGGATAATTTAGTCAGGTTCCATCGGCATTTCTTGTAAACAAGTTCTATGTGGGTGGAGTTAGTGTGCATGCACACCCATGTATCTTTTTAGTTAATTGCTTTTGTGTGTTCTGCAGTTTTGTGAAGCAGGCTGTCCGCAGACCTCGGTCTAAGCATCTAAAAATAGAGCATGTTTATTCTGCTAGCAGCTCCTCAGTTTCAGTTTCTCTTTGGACTTTGCTGGTAGCAGTTGAGTTTCTGAGTTTCTCTGTGGCTTGCTTAGCTCTCAGATATGTCTGTGCTGAATAAAGACTATTCTTTCTTCACCCAAGGCTCCAAGGAACTTTTGGCCAGTTACCTAACTCATAGACCTCTGTGTGAAGGGTTTGTTACCCAGGCTGTGAGTGGGCTTGAGGGGTCTGTAAGCCCCAGACCCAGTCCTAGCTCTACAATAGGCGTAGTCGGCAGGATTACGCCACAATTGGCATAGTTGGTGCAGGATTCTGAACAGGTACAGGAGCCAAAAGCCCTTGGAGAAGGAGGAAATGTGGCTACCTTTGAACATGCTGTGCCCTTTCCTGTTGACCAGGATCTGGTTGCTGTTTGCTGTAATGCAAGGCAGCATAGACCAGGCAGTGAAGTGGAAACCCCCTTGGGAGGGGGAGGAAATGTGGCTGTCCTTAAGCGTGTGGTGCCCAATGGCCACTTTTCTGCTGACTGGAGCCTGGCTTTTGCTCACTCTGCTACAAACTGATCAAGATTTGAAGCAGAAAGCAGAGTTGTTGGTGGATGACATGCAGCTACTGGAAGATTTGAAGTGGAAAGCAGAGTTGTTGGAAGTGTGGATAGATGTCCTGGAGGATGACATGCAGTGACTGGCCATTCCTGCTTCTCACACCAGGGAGGAAGACGACCCCTGTGGTGAGTTGGGGGAGACCACGCATCCCTAGGCACGACTTGTCATGCACCAGAAAGTGAAATGCAAGCAGCCTATGGGATTGGGCAGACAGCCAGTGGACAATCCACAGGTGACCCAATTTACCACCTATGTCCCATATACCCAGGTTGAGTTAGTTGACTTCAGGAGACAGTTTTGGCAGAAACAGGGGGAGTCCCTGGCTGCTTGGCTGTTGTGGTATAGGACCTAGGGGTGGATAATATGATATGCTCTGGTGAGGAGATGGAAAAATTGGCCTCCATCACCATGCACCCATTCCTGAGGAACTGGCTGCAAAATAGCCCCAAGTACGCACAAGGGCCAGGTAATCACTCCTTAATGGAATGGGTGACTGCAGCTGCCTG
>NW_007726797.1:0-1241 GCF_000696425.1 Galeopterus variegatus
AAAAAAAAAGGAATTCCAAGAGAAAGACAAAGCATCCTAGCTGATTATTAACTCACCTTCTTGCTTAAAGGAAAACTGCATCCACATTAGTTAGAGGTATGAATCAGGTATTTTTATGTTCCGGTGATGCTTGACCGAGGTTATTGTCTTTGGGCTCTCCCTAGGAGATAAGGACTCCAATCGAAATTACATCAAGGGTTTGAAAATGACCAGCCCATCAACTGCAGACTCCACAATGCCAAAGAACCCAGTCCACCATGGGACTCTAACACCTGACTCCGACCCTCTGCTGATCCCATGACCAGCCTCCTCCTTTGCATGTGGAACAAAATTCTTACCTCACCTTCCCTCCCCTTCCCCTTTATAAACCGCAGAACAGACATCAGAAGGTGGGATGATTTTAGCCTGGTCATCCCCCAGATGTTGGTTATCTGAATAAAGCTTCCAATCTTTGCTCCAACTTTTGGACTTTTGGGTCATTTTTTTAGTGTGAGAGAGCAAGCCAAGCCTGTTGCCAGTCACAGCATCATCAACAGCACTCAGGAGGATAACTTACTACTATGGGTCAAGTGATACATTTTAAACCAAGTTCAGGTTTAAAATGTATCAATGCATGACACTAATGTAACACAGCTATTAGCACTGACAAAGCACTTTACATAATCTACCTATTGCCATATTTCAATCTTTGCTATGCCACTGGGCTGCCAGATATTTCCATGAAACAGGCCTTATAATGGCTTACCACAGAGCGAGACAGATTTGAGGTCAAAATCAGGCTTCACCACTCATCACTCTTGCAGTTCGGGTTTCCTTAGCCATAAAAGAAAACGCAAAGCATAATGCAGCTCTTGAAGGCTTGTTGAGGTTTTCTTAAAATTAAACAACAGCTTCATTTCTTAAGCATTTTGCCATTATGGTGCTGTAAAATATATGTCTTTTCTCAGGCAAAAAAGCTCCTAAAACCCTTGGAATCTCTGGAGTGATGGGAGTGTCTTCTGTATGCTAATGAGATGACTGGGGGCTGAAGGTCCCTAGGTAGCTTCAGGATGGAGGCTGGTCATCAGAAAGACCAAGGCATGATTACAGGGTTGTGACTTTCAGCCCCACCCCCCAACCTCCAGGGAGGGGAGAGACACTGAAGGTTAAATTGATCACCAGCGGCCCATGATGTAATTGTCAAGCCTATGTAATGAAGCCTCCATAAAAACCCAAAAGGACTGAGTTCCGGGAGACATCCT
>NW_007726797.1:2559-15082 GCF_000696425.1 Galeopterus variegatus
TCATTCCAAACTCCAAGCTTAATCCCTTTCCTATTGCCCCAAAGCTAAATGAAAAGAGAAATGGCTCTTACTATGATATCAAATTCAATACCTTGTGGGCTTTAATGACCAAAATTGAGTAATAATATTTGTGCTTAAGCTAGAACCTTGTCTCTGAAGAACTCAAATACTTTAGGCTCCATTAGTCTCACTACGTCTCTCTACAGCTCACAGAAGGAAAAGCTGAAATAAGCACCAGTCCCCCGCCTAGTCCTAATGCCAGTGATCCAACCAACCTCCACCAGCTCTGCGATTTCCCTGCGAGCTCCACAGTTAGGTTACTTAGCCTGGACTTTATTTGCCTTCAAGTCAAAGAACAAGAAACAAAGAAGTTGAAAGTAACTTCCCTTTTTCCAAGGCTCTGGGAGAACTGAGATACATTTAGGAGTCTCTTTAATGCAGCAAAAAGCAAAGTGGAGAGAAGATCACAGATGAGTAAGCAGAGGAGGTGACGGACCCAGTCCTTCTGCTCACTAGGTGAGTGGCTTTGGGAAAATCTCTCAACATCCTCTAAACTCAGATTCTTCACCTATTATATAAGGGGAAAGTGGTCTGGGTCAGGTGTCTGCAAACTAGGACTTGCAGGCCAAAACTTGTCTTGCTTTATAAATCAGGTTGATTGGACACAGCCACATCCAGTCAAGGCAGAGTTGAGTAGCTGTGACAGAAACCATCTGGACTGCAAAACCTAAAGTACTTACGGTTTGGTCCTTTACAGAAAAAAATTTGGCAGCCCCTGGGCTAGATCATACTCCAGCTTTCTCCCTCTGGCCACATGTCTCTATTAATGACAGAATATAAAACAGAAAAAAATTTGGCAGCCCCTGGGCTAGATCATACTCCAGCTTTCTCCCTCTGGCCACATATCTCTATTAATGACTAGAATATAAAAATATATTTGGAGGAAGGAAGATGGCGTCGGGTCTGAGCGGCCAAATATATTTGAATTCTGTATTAGCCCTGAAAAAACAAAGAGGGGGGTTCTTGGGCACATAAATTTATGAGGAACCCCTGAAAAATACAAGGCAAATGGGATTAGAGAAAAATAGGAAGCTATGAACCACAGTACATCCAAGAATGGACGAGCTATGGAAGGCGGGAGTGACTCCAGGAAACTCCTAGCTCAGAAAAGCAAGTACAGAGAGCAGACGACTCCCTGGGCAGCTGGACCCCCCAGCAGGAGCAACCAGATAGCCTGCTCCTCACCAGCCTCTCCACAGCCAGCCTTGGCAATAAAGGCAACTGCCATCAGACTGGAGCAATTAGGGGGGGCCCATAAGCCAGGGTACTAGAATAGGTATGAGCCCCATGTGACTGGCAACACCCAGGAAAAATGGGGGGACTGCATCCCTAAAAGCATAGTACTGGTATATTCTACCCACTGACATAGACCTCCAGAGATAAAACATTCAAGGGGAGTGAAGAAGGAATCACAATTACAAGATGAGATCAAATCACACACTGCCTAACATTTGAGGAATACCAGCACATGATATTCTGAGTGGCACCAAACACAAGCACAACCTAATGCCTGAGTAAACCGTGTTACTAAAGCAAACACAACAGGACTTCAGAATAAGAATTACATAAAACACATTTTTTAAAAACTCTTAGAAATAAATTAAAAAGACAGTGAATCTCAAAAAGAAAGAAAATAGCCAAAGGATATGGACGGGCAAGGCAATTCACAAAAGAGGAAATACAACAGCTATACACATTAAAAAGTTCTAATTCTCACCAGTAATCAGGAAGATTCAAACTCAAACAATGATTACCTGCTATCCCTGCTTCGCCCACTCCCCATATCAGACTGGAAAATCTTTGAGAGAATGATAATAACTGCTGTTGAGGGAAGGGAAATAAGTGTTAGCAAAAGTGTAATTTAATCAGCCTCTTCAGCATTAAGTATGCATATTTCCTTTAATCCAACAATTCTACTTCTTAATATCTACCTGAAAGAAAAATTTTTACATGTGCAGAAAGTGCACAACAAGAATATTCATGCAGCACCATTTAAATAAGGAAAAATTAAAGCATCATAAATTCTCATCAGTAATAAATTAACAAACTCTAAAATATGCAAGCTGAGAAATACTTTGAATTTTATAGGACACTAATTCCAACAGACTATAAACTCCTGAAGGACAATGAATCTTTTTTTAACCTTATTCCCTTGCCCCTAGAACAATGCCTGCCATATAGAAGCACCGAGAATTGAAAGAATTAACACATCTTTAGGAACATGAAGCACCGTAACTTGAGAAGCTGACATCTATGGTTGCCATCAACACACTCCCTTGTTCTACAGCTTCCCGTGGGGTTCAGCCAATGAGGATCTCCCTCCAACATCAGAGAGTATCTTGGTCTGCTCAGGCTGCTATAACAAAATACCGTAGACTGGGTGACTTAAACAACAGAAATTTATTTTCTCATAGTTTTAGAGGCTGAAAAGTCCAAGATCAAGATCGAACAGGATTTTGTTACGGAGTAATAAACTCTCTGCCTGATGTGTACAGAAAGCAAAACTCCACAACACTGGCTTTTGTAAGAAAAGAGAGCTTTATTGCATGGCTGATCAGCAAGGAGACAGGAGGGAAGCTCAAATCTATCTGACTGATTGGGGTTGAGTTAAACTTTTCTGGGTTAGGGGAAAACGTTGGTATGTGGAAGCACTGATGGGGCAGGTTTTGATGGATGCACTTCAGGACCAGAACTGTCTGGACAATGAACTGAAAGCTACTGAAAGAGCTCCAACATTTCAGGTTTTGGTCACATCCAGGCCTACTTGGTTCAGTGTGGAGGATCTTTGCTTTCGGTGTTATTTGGGGGTCAAGGCTTGGTTGAAAGTATAAGTCATGGTTAAACAATGGACCTGCTTTCAATTGGTCACGTGGTTACAGTTTAGTTTCTGCTGAGGGCTCTCTTCCTGGTTTACAATGTCACCTTGTCACTGTGTGCTCCCAGGGCCTTTTTTTGTTGCATGCACATGGAAAGAGATGAAACTTTCTCTTTCTCTCTACCTATAAGGCCACTAATTCCATCATGAGGGCCTACCCTCATAACCTCATCTAACCCCAATTACCTCCCAAAGGCCCCACCTCCAAATACCATCACACTGGGAGTTAAGCTTCAACATATGAATTTGGGGGGTACACAATTATTCAATCCACAACAGAAAGGGAAGGAGGAATGGAGAGAGGTAGCACTTTTTATTTCCCTGGCTCTTTCCCTGTGGAATTGATTGAGACTGACTACCTCCCTCCACTGAAAGTGTGGGACCAAGTGGCTCATTCCACCCAACTCTCTCTGCCTCTTTCTCTCTCTCTCACACACACCTTCCAGCTCTGCTTCTTGCTTGCTGCAGGACTGACCGTGGGAAAATCACTTAATCATTTCTGGAGGCAGTTTCAGCATCCACTTCTGTGAAAACATTAGTAGAAGCCGCCCTGCCTGTGTGAAGGTCCAAAGCGAAGGTCTGACGGGGAAGTAGCTACCTGCCCTGCCTGCACCCTCCCGCATGCCCCGTCATCTCTCTCTCTCTCTCCCTCTCTCTCTCCCCCTCTCTCTCCTCTCTCCTCTCTCTCTCTCTCTCCCTCTCTCTCTCTCTCTCTCTCTCTCTCTCTCTCTCTCTCTCACTCTACCTCTCCCTCCCTACCCCCAATAACTCCTCCCCACCCTTCCCTGTACCTGGTCTAGAGGTGGTAACAGTGCCTTCATTATTACCAATCTCAGGATATTACATTGTCCCTTATGGTTTTCCTACACCCTGGTCATACAATTTAGTTTATCAAAATCCCGTCAAATTACTTAATTTGAATTCAGTCATTTGTTTTTTGCCTGAACCCTGACTGACATGATAGATTGAAATGGAAAGATGTCTAAAGTATTTAATTAAGTGAAGAATGTAAGTTTCAGACAAATGCACAGATCATGACATAATTAATGTTATATTTACATAAAACAAAACTATGTACATATGTGTATGTAAATACAGAGAAATAGATATGACGAGATGCACACTAAATTGATCATAGTGTCATGTCTAGGAAAAAACAGAATGGGGAAGTAGGCAGGGAAGAGGAAGTAAGGGGAAATTTTGATGTTCCTATATTGTTAGAATTTTTAACAAGAATGCATTTTTGTGTAACTAGCTAAATTAAAATACATTAAAAGAAAAAAACTAAGAAAATTACATGTTCATACTATGTTTTTTAAATTACAGGCATAAAACAGTATTTTTTTTAAAAAACGTACATCAAAATAATAACAGCAATCATAACCAGACATTAATATTACATGTTGTCTTTATCTGTTTTGTGCTGCCATAACAGAATACCTGAGACTGGATAATTTATAAAGAACAGAAATTTATTTTCTCACGGTTCTGGAGGCTGGGAAGTCCAAGATCAAAGAGCCAACATTTTATCTGATGAGAGCTTTCTTGTGGTATTCTCACATGGCACAGGGTGGAAGTACAAGACAGCCTAATGTTATTTGAAGCCTCTTTAATAAGAGCATTAAACCCATTCATGAGCGAGAAGCCCTCATGGCTTAATCATCTCCTAAAGACTCCACTTCTTAATACCATCACATTGGCCATTGTAAGAAAATAGCCTAAGTGATTCATTTTCAAGAATAGCTTGACAAAATTTACTTAACTAGCTTGCAGGTGTGGCAATCTCAGAAAGTACACTCTCCTGAAAATGACTTCTCAAGACAGCGGCTGGTCACCAGGCCTTTATTCTTTTGTTTCCTTGTTCTTCTCCCTCCTCAGGACATGTAGTGGGCCTTTTACGTGGGCTTGTCCTGAGCCTACATCTTTCCACCAGACAAGAAAATGCCTTATAAAGAAATAATAAAACTTAGGCTATGTCTAGGAAGATTGTACACCCCATAGTACTCAGCCAATGAGGAACTGGGGGAGGGACTTGCACACTAGGGAATAAATTGCTTGCAGTAACCATTTCGGGTAAGCCTGCCCATCAGACACCTGATCTTGCAAGAATGCCATTAAAGTCTCACTTTCCCATACTTCAAGTCTCTGGGTCCATTCTTTGGCATTGGATGGGTAAGGGCATTTCTCACACCATTAACTTTCAATACCTGAATTTTGGAGGGGACACATTCAAATATAGCATTCTACCCCTGGCCCCCCAAAATTCATGTCCTTCTCACATGCAAAATACATTCACATATGATCTTTGTTTTTGTTTTCTCCCTTCTGTTTTCAAATTTTCCTTAACTAAAAATATATGACTTACAATTATGAAATTATTTACATTATAAATTGGGCAACTCAAATTAGAGAGGGTTGAATTAGATAACCTGTAAAGCTGCTTCCAGTTCTAAACTCCGAACTCTGACATTTTATTTAAAATAAACAAAATTATCAAAACAGCAGAAAGTTACAAGGAAATTGGAGGTTTGCCCAAGTAATAGAGGGCTTGAGGAGAATAATTAACACATATAAATATTCACAAAAGGAAAACATATAGCATAGGGCCTTCTACAGATATTCAGAGACACAGCTGAGTGTCTAAGTGAGCACTGCATAGATGAAGACCATGGTCTTCTCTCTACTGGTAAGGATTCAAATACTGAGGCCTAGAAGATGTTACATGGAAAGGGCACATAGATCAACCCCTCCTCCTCCAGCAGTGTCAGGAGCAAAAGAACTGAGAAGACATCCAAGGCCCAAGTCTGGCTTGTGCATGAATCAAAGGCAAACTGGTCTATCCTCCTAAGCCAAAAGCATGTGCCAAAGCAAATGGGTGATGACAACAACTGGCAAGGGGGACTTTCTACCCACTAGTAAAGTGCCCGTAAGACTGTAATAAAACAATTTAATTTAATGGAAAAAGTAACTGAAAAACCACAGCTGTGTTCCAGTGACAGAGACACACTGCACCACACTAAAAAGAGTGAGTGCTGGTCCTCCCATACAAAAGAGATTGTGCAGAGTGGGAGATAGCAGTCCACTGAAACTTGATATAGCGCTCTCGGCTGTGAGAATGGAGAAAACTAGATGGACCAAAGAAATCCTACAGAAATATTATAGAAAATGGCCCAGTAGCAATTAAACCAAAAGACTGATATGTTTGCATGAAGATAATAAAAGTAGTATTATCAAAACAAGTAAGAGTACAGTTTTCCCTAAAACTACAAAAGAGCTTAATTTCACTCGTTTCTGTTCTGTTCTGTTCTAGTTTAAATTCCCAGCTCACTCTTCACTAATTATGTGACCTTGGAGCAAGTTCCTTAACCTCTCCTTCAAATTACATATACAGTGTCTGATACATGGTAGACTCTCAATAAATATTAACAGCCTTCCCCATCTCTCATTTTTCCCTTTCTTTCTTGTATTTATAGAGTTATGCAGATACCAGATATATTTTAGTGCTGTTTACAACGCTCTAAAGTAAATTATGCTATAGGATGTAATTTTTTTACAAAGCAGACTCACAAATCTGAATGCCATGGAGAAAGAGGAATTCTCTTTCAAAGTATAAAAATAACTCATCTCTTATTTATTAGTTAATAACCCGCTAATAGGCAAAATTGGAGGTTTACTTAACATGCTATGAATTTTTTTTAAAGCATGCCTATCTTAAAACCCTATAGAAGACCCTCAAACAATTTTTGTAGGAAAAAGAAACAGGAACGTTGATAAGAGAAAAGTCAGAATGAAAACTTATTCAGAACTACAATACAACAATTCCAATCCCATATGGTAAGTGTTTCAGGTTGGGTTCCCCACAGGCAGACTCTGAGATGCCCATTCATGTGAAACTGATTTATTAGGAAGTATTCCAAGGAGCAGACAATAGGGAAATGGGGAAAGGAGACATGATAGGGAAACAAGCCACACAAGGGTGAGATTCTGAGCAATGTTTTGGAAAATGTAGCTTTAGCTCAATCCCACAAGGGACCTCTGGAGATTTGGAGGCCACCATCTCATCAGGAGCAAGGGAGTCTGAGTGCATGTTGAGCATTCCTAATTTGAAAAGCCAAAATCTGAAATTCGAAGTACAAGACAGATTTTATTCCTCAGCATTTATCAAATCATTCAACACCATTCAACAAATATCTGTTGATGCTTACTATATTCCAAGGCATCTTGAGGGTCATGAACATGAAAAATAGCTTTAGTACCACAGATGTCGTGGTGGATTTACATTCTACAGGATCAAACATTCTCAACTGTTTAAATTGTTTCTTCTGGTATTTCCCTCAATATGAGGTTACTTCAAAAAGTGGAAAATTAGAACTAAATGATAATAAAACTTTTTGAAGTATCCTTGTATTTTAAATAATATGTTTATGCTGCCATTTACTGACTTAGAAATTTTCGATATTATCTATTGTCTTTCAAATATAGTAAATGATGATTTAGCTCTCTTAAATTCTGACCACCTTTCCACAAACCTCCAAATATAGTAACATGACAATTTATATTTAGATCTAAAGTGTATATTCACATTATTAGAATTATATAGATCCAACAGTTCCACTACGAAGTATATATCCAAAGGAAATGAAATCAGTATGTCAAAGAGAGATGTACAGTCCCACATTTATTGCAGCAATAACCAAGATATAGAATCAACCCAAGCCTCCATCAAACAGATAAATAGATAAAGAAAATCTGGTGCATATACCCAATGACCTACTATGCCTCCATAAAAAGAAGGCAAAGAGAGATGTACAGTCCCACATTTATTGCAGCAATAACCAAGATATAGAATCAACCCAAACCTCCATCAAACAGATAAATAGATAAAGAAAATCTGGTGCATATACCCAATGACCTACTATGCCTCCATAAAAAGAAGGAAATCCTGCCATTTGTGTGTCAACATGGATGAACCTGAAGGATATTATGTTAAGTGAAATAAGCCAGGCACAGAAAGACAAAGACTGCATGATCTCATAGAAATAGAGAGTAGAACGGTGGTTACTAAAGGCTTGGGTGATTGGGGAAGTAAGGTTGGTGGAAATATGGGAAGATGTTTATCAAAGGATACAAAATTACAGTTAAATAGGAAGAATAAATTCAAGAGATCTATTGTACAGTATGGTGACTGTAGTTAATGAAGATATATTGTATTCTTGAAAAATACTAAGAGAGTGGATGTTATGTGTTCTCACCACAAAAAATAAAAAAAAAATTAGGTGAGGCAAAGCATTTGTTAATTAGTTACCATCCCACAATGTATATATACTTCAGAACATCATATTGTACAGGATAAATACATAAAATTTTATCTGTCAACTTAAAAAATAAATTTCAAAAAAGAATTATGTAAAAATATTTTACTGCAAGGTGTTATTTTATTTCCTATGTTTTATAAATATTGTATAATTATTTTATAATTACAAATGTATTATGTTATAATTATACTATAACATTAAAATGTACAATATAACATGCTAATTATGTATAATAATAAAATCATGTTTTAAAATCTAAAGAATTTATTATAATTATAATATAAACATTAAAATTACATTATTACTTATATTTATTTATTTTATGTTTATATTTGATATTATAATTATGTATTTATATTATAAATAAATATAAATATGTATTTATTATAATTATATTTCTATTCTGTTAAACTGCATTTTATATGATATTGTTATAATATAAATATGAAAATAATATATGACATTACATTATGACTATTAAATTATATAATAGGGTTTAATTTCCTTTATTACATAAATTCTCCCAGAGGTAAAATTGCTCGTATTTTTGTTTATGCTTGCTTCTTCTGTTGGTCTCTTCAACTGATATTTCTTGAACTCCCCTATGTACCAGGCTCTATTCTAAGTACATGGGATACATATATGAACAAACAGGAAAAGATCCCTGGCTTCTTGGCCCTAATATTCTGGTATGAGACAACAAACACAATAAATAATTAAATTTGGAAGATAGTAAGTGGTATTTTTAAAAATCTATTTCTTTAGCTTTCTATGTACTACGCCTAATTTTCCCCACATGCTCCATCATATCTGTCAAATGCCTACCAGTATCATTTTTTAAATCTTCAAATATATCAGATAATCTGGTTTCAAAAGAGAACTCTTCACCAGCAGAGAGCTGTACATTCATTGAGATAGTCCCAAATATCAATATATGGACCACTTTACCCAAACAAGAAACTTCCCACTTTCTCCCTGGCTATAGATGTCCTGAGAATCAGCCTGTCCTGAGAAGAGAAACTGGGAGCTCCAATCTCGGTATGCAGTCTTTTCTTTAAACCTGTTATATTTGCCTATGAGTTCCACTCTTGCCCTCCACTCTGTAAGCACCCCTTAAGATGGAGTACCATCTCAGAGGTAATACTCTGTGAGAATGGGGTATCATCCTTTAGAATCAATATACACACTGAATCAGAGACCTCTATCCCCCAGTAAGAAAAATAAATAGATCCAAACACCAAGGCATAGAAACAGAAATAGCCCCAATGTGATGGTTAATTTTAGGTGTCAACTTGACTATATTAAGGAATACCTAGAAACCTGGATGTGTCTGTGAGGGTGTTTACAGAGGAAATTAGCATGCAAGCCTGAGTGGACTGGGTGGGAAAGATCTGACCTCAATATGGGTGCACACAATCCAATCTGCCAGGGCCCAGAGAGAACAAAAACAGGAAAAGACGAATCTCTCTCTCTGCTGGAACTGGGATACATTTTTTTCTCCTGTCTGTGAACATCAGAACTGGAAACTTGGTTCCAGGACATACACCAGTGGCAGCTCTGAGCTCCCAGGCCTTGGCCTCGGACTGAGAATTACACCATCGGCTTCCCTGGTTCTGAGGTTTTCAGACTTGGACTGAGCCATGCTGCCAGCATTCAATTTGCAGACCACCTATTGTGGGACTTCTCAGCCTTCATAATCATGTGAGCCAATTCCCCTAATAATCCCCTTTCATATGTGTATGTACATATCCTATTGGTTCTATCTCTCTGGAGAACCCTGACTAATACATCCACTTACTATGACTCTCAGCATCCCACTGGAGCATTCTGTGCTTCCTCTTCCTACAGCTCTGGGCTCTGCACGGTTAAAAGTCCTGATCCATAAATAGGGGCACACTCTTGCCAGGGAACACAACAACACTTCACTGAACTACAAACTATGACTGCAAACCTAGGAACTTTGAATTCCTTGTGTCCAGGGAATAACAGACAAAAAGAGAGGTCACCATCATGGCATGGGTAATAGACCCTGACTATCAGGTGGAGATGAAGAAAAGGAGAGATGTGTGTGGAAATCGGGTGACCCACTAGGGAATCTCTTGGTATTCCCTTGACCAATTTTGATTGTAAATGGACAAGTGCATCAGCCCCATCCTGAGAAGGGTAGAATTAGCAGGGGCTCAGACCCCTCAGGAAAGAGAGTTTGGGTCACACCAACAGATAAGCTGACAAGGCCAACAGAGGTGATAGCTGAAACCAAGAGAATTTAGAATGAATAGTGTTGGAGGAAAACAATAAGTACCAGATGCAGCCCCAAGACCAACCGCAGCTATGAGAGCAACAAGTCATCCCACTAACTTACCCTTTCTAAGTTTCCCCTCATTAATAGAGGCTATTGGAACCCTGGAGGAGCTGCTCCTTCAACACATGGGTCCTCATGGCCCAAGGTGTAGACTATGCCAGTCATAGAAGCATGCAGCTCAAATCTCCTTCTGAGAATAACTCACTCTTCAGCTGCAAGGAGCGCATTTAGGTGACAGCCTCCAGCTTAGTGCCTTCAAGATCTGCCTTAGCTTTTGAGTCAAGGCCATACTTTTCCCAGGCAGCCCTCAGCCAGTGACTAAGTCTATCTTCCCATTGCAGGACTCTAAAGGGAAACCATTGCTCTGGGGCTCCCCCTTGATTGTGTAAGATCTGCACTGTGGACTGAGTCTTGCCCTGCTCAATCTTGTTTCCTCCACTCTTTTTCCACAGACGTCAAATCGCATCATCGTCTAACAGCTTTCCCTGCCCAATTCCTGCTTCATTCTCCTTTAATATTTCAAAAGTGTTATCATCTTCTAATACCCTCCTGCACTCCTGCTCCGCCTCAGCATCTGTTTCCTAGAGGTCTCAATTAATACTTTCAGTCCAGCATCTTCTGAATGACATGAATAAAGTATAACCAGTGGATCCCATAGTCACATGCAGCCTGTCATTCCTTTTTTTCTGTAAAGTATGTCCCTTGGTCCTACATGATGTTAGACAGGATCCCATGTTGGAGAATCAAACGATCTGTAAGTCCTTGGATAGTGGTTCTGATTGAGGCCCTGCAAGTGGAAAAGACAAAACCCATAACCAGAATATGTGTCTATTCCAGTCAAAATGAATTATTGCCCTTTCCACAGTAGAAGGGATTCAATGTAGTCAGTTTGTCACCAAGTACCTCGTTGCTCACTTTGAGGAATGTCGTCATCTTAGAAATTCAGCATCAGACTAGTCAATTTGTCACCAAGTACCTGGTTGCTCACTTTGAGGAAAATTGTCGTCTTAGAAATTCAGCATCAGACTCTTGTTGATAGGTCAACCACTCAGCAGCAGCAGCCAGATCAACCTTAATGTGAGAGACCTTATGCTAATGGGCCCATACATAGCCCCCATATCTCCCACCATAGTTACTTCATTAATAAGCTCATGGTATAAAGCACTGGGGTGGCCAAGGACAGAGGTTGGCTGCTTTGGACTGGCTGAGTTATTCTGCCCACTTGGTTGGTTAATGGCTCCTCCCCAGAAGATGCTTTCTGTTGTATACTAGCTTGTGATGCAAAGATATTCACACTTCATGCCTACTTCTATATGTCCATCCATATGCCTCTACACAAAAACTCCTCATCTCCTACTGTATTAGTCCGTTTGTGTTGCTTATAACAAAACACCTGAAACTGGGTGATTGGTAAAAAAAAAAAAAAAAATGACATTTATTGCTTATAGTTTCTGAGGCTGGGAAGTCCAAAGTCTATCTGGTGGTGGCAACAGTGACCCAGGGGTCTCACACGGCAAGATGGTGGACGCAGAGAGAGCAGAGAGAGAGAGAAAGCCTCTCTTCTTCTTTTAAAACCTCAGAACTGTGCCCTTGACCACCATCTTTAATCCATTCACTACTGCATGGTCCTGCAATCCAATCAGCTCCTCAAGGCTCCACATTTCAATTACCATAATAGGATTTCCCACCCTCTTAACAGTCCCAGTGGGGGCTAAGTTTCTAATACATAAAACTTGGGGGACACAATTCAAGTTTCAATGAGTTTGGGGATAACATAATTCAACCTTTCAATCTTGCTTATTCCAGATGCCAACCAATTGTCTAAGCCATTTGCCATTGCTCATGAGTCCACACATACCCTTACCTTAGGCTGATTCCCCTTCTAAACAGTGAATGACCATGCACTCTGCCCATAGGTAGTATTTCTCCTCACCATTGTTTTTTTTTTTTTTTTTTTTTTTTTTTTTTTTT
>NW_007726797.1:16328-17874 GCF_000696425.1 Galeopterus variegatus
AGTTCTAGCATCTCTTTCCTAGAAGAATATTAGAACTATCTTTCCAGTATCCTTGCCAGGATGTTAAATCCTGTATTTTTAAAAAATATATATCCTTTATGCAGCCTTAAATTCCACCCCCCTTAATCTAGCACTGTCAGAATTCACTCCTGGGCACATTCTCCTAGTTTTTGACAGGCCCTGCAGCTCCTTTTGCACATAATTCCTCTCTTTTATCAGCAAGTTTAGCCTTTCCCTAGTTGAGTTATGCTGAGATTTGACCTAAGTTATCAGTCTGGTGGTTAGAAAGAAAGATGGGAACAGATCCCGAGAGGACTATTATTGTCCTAAAGGAAATTCTATCATATGCAGCTTCTCCATAGTATTTAAGCAAGTGGGAGGGCTCTGTTTTCCAACAAAGGGGGCTGGTGCAGTCAGCCATCTCCATCCCAAATATCACAGTCCCATTTCCTCCCTAACAGGCACCTGACTTTGTTGTAGAAGCCTTGCCAAGGCCAAGAATTCAGCCTTTTCCAAAGTTTGATCACTCTTAAAATTGAGTTCTGTGACTGGTCTTTAACTTTGTCATTCCTCAAGCAGTAGGACATAAGGGACTCTTTAGATGCTGTCAGTGATGTCCTCTGATTCTTGCACTTTGAACTGGTGACTCATTGCCATGAGAACGAAGAACATGCAAAAACAGGCACCCAATTAAGCCCTTATAATACTGCTGCTTCTGAACCTCTCAGAATTATTGCACAAGCCGGTGCAGCTCCTCCACTTGTATTCTACGCCAGTTCACCACAGTGCAAGGCTTAGCAACTGCACTGCTGCTATATTCCAGGGACTATCAGTACTTCACCTACAACCAGTGAGAGAAACTACCAGTCACTTGGGTAGTGATCCAACTTCAGAATCCCTTACAGTTGGTTTCCCAAGACCCCTCTTCTGGAACCAACCATCACAGCTCAAGTTTTCTATAAGCAGAGTCTAAACCGGGCATTTAAATTCATAGGGAAAGGGATCTGGCAGGGCATCAAAACAGCATCTATCAAATTTCCCATCCATTAAATGCTTCAAACATGAGAACTGCTTTCCAAGATTGATACTTACTGGGTTTAAAATATCTATTGCAATATGAAGATATTGAAATGGGAGTTTTGCCCACCAGAAAACCCCCAAAATTATTCCCATCCGTAAAAAGGAATGTATCCTTTCAAACCATGGACGTAGAATGAATCCAAATGGTGCTACAAACTCAAAAAAGTTAACTATCACAGATTATCAGCAAGTAATCAAGTCTAAGAAACCAGAAAGTGATAGTCAGGGAGAAGGTGTAGAAATCCAGTTATAAAAAGTCCCTTTCCTTGGGCCGGCCTGGTGGCGCACTGCTACAGTGCGCCACTTGGGAGCCCAGTGGCGCTCCCGCCGAGGGTTCGGATCCCACATACAGACCGGTTCCTGCTCACTGGCTGAGTGAGGTGCAGGCGCAACACCAAGGGTTGTGATCCCGTTGCCGGTCCCAGTCTGGTATGGGCGCAACACTGAGGGTTGCGATCCGTTGCCG
>NW_007726797.1:18282-37909 GCF_000696425.1 Galeopterus variegatus
AAAAAAAAGAAAAAAAAAAAAAAAAAAAGTCCCTTTCCAACCAGTCTACCGATTGTGTAACAGAATGCAAATGATTAAAATAAATATATAAATTTAAAAATAAGTAAGAATTTAAAATAAAGCATGCCTACTATTAACTTTACATAAAGCTAAGCCTAAAACATCTCATAATTAATTATATCAGAAAATTAAAGAACTCTGTAAATTCTAAAGAGAAAATATGCAAAGAAATATTTTAAAGACATTTTTAGCTCAAAGTTTTGTGTTTGAATTCAAAAGCTCCCTTCTGCTTTCCAATCTGTCATGAGAAAAAAGTACCTAATTGACTGCAATTTCAGAATTGGTGGAAAACAGAAACAATCCAAAGGCCAATAATAGAGTTGAAATGCCTTTCTTCTTTACCAAAAAGTAAGTTTGCATCCAAAGATACAAGCTTGGAAAAATGCATTATTTATCTAACACTGAGAATAGGGAAGCCAGGCTCTGCTCAGGAGTTTTCTTGCTTTCTGTTATCAAAATGACATTCTGCTTTACAACCACACTTCCTACATAATAGCTCCCTATTTCCATTTTAAATGTTTAGACCTTTTTCTTAGAGGGCAAAAGAGGAGTCACGTAGTACAGCATTCTGAGCCTTTGGATATGGAAATTGTCTAAATAAGGCACAAATTCAGCACAGCTATTTGAAAAAAAAAAAATGACCTTGGGCAAACATTGACATTTCTGCATTTCAGTTCCAAAGGTCAGAAATTTCAAGCATTAATAGGGAGAAAAAGAGTGAATTTTGCACAACTCCAGCATATTCCCATGGTGCCCACTATTATCAACAATTTGTCTGGTCACACATTTAAAAAGAAACATAGCAGCTGAGATAAAAAAGGAACAAAATGGATGTGAGGGAACGTTTAGAACCTCAAAGAGCTAACAACGAACACTAAGTCTTTGATGTCAACAAATGCTTTTCCAGAAAGAAAAAAAAAATACCTAGAGATAGTTGAATTTCTATACTCTAATCTCTAAATCAAAGAATGTAGTATGGAAACTAGAGAATATCTTGGATATCAGTGTACGTGAGTAGAGTTCATTCAGAAATATAAATCAAAAGCTTGTAAGAAGCCCAAGTCTAAAATTACAGGATTTAGAGCTGAAGGGACAAAAAAGTTGTTTTACAGATGCAACGACTCAAAATTGGCATCAAAGTAATTTGAGCTTGGAAGCAACTTCAAATGCACATGGGTTTAACTTGGATATTTCTTATAAAAGGTAATGTTCACGATATAGTCATAGCTGTTCACGAACAAATTTCTTTGGATAGCAGATGCAGGCATAAAATAAAAATTTCTTGGGTACAGAGTAATTTTCAACTAAATATAAACTTTGACTACAACCCACAGGAATTGCTGGTTATCCTGTAAAATCCAGATCTGGGTTCTTAAGTATGTTCACCAATTGTTTCACAAGAAATGTTAGTATAAGCAGTCTAGGTGTTAGCTGTTGGCATTTCAAATCAGTGGACAAACTAGTTGTCTATAAACGAATGATGTGGGAACAAACATCTAAATTTGGGGATAAAATTAAGTTAGACCTCTCCTTCATAACAGTTACAAAAATAAAATACAGATCAATAAAACAGCTAAATTTTTACATTAAGAATTATAAATAAATCTAGACAATTCTGGAATACCTATTACTATATTTCACTTGATACCTGTGTGATGAGAAGGAAGTACCCATGTAAAGATCCAGGGAAAGAACATCCCTGCAGAAGGAATAATCAGTACACAGGCACTGATACTGGAATGAGTCTGCATGTTCAAGGTCAACAAAATTCAATACGGCTGCAGTGAAGAGAGCAAGAAAGAAAACATTAGAAGATGAAACCCAGAACTAGGAAAGAACAAGATCATGTGAGGCCTTCTATGCTATGCCAGGGAGACTGGATTTTATTCTATGTGTAATGGAAGTGTTAGAGTGTTTTAAGCAAGGGTGACATGGTCAGATTTATACTTTAGAAAGATTACTCAGGAAGATTAACAGGAGGAGTACAAAAGTAGAATCGGACTGTAATGCAAAGAGAGATGATGGGGACTTTAACTAACAGGGCATGAAGGAAAGAAAGCAATGCAGCATGACTTCTAATCCTGAGGCTAGTATAAATGGTGGCGCCATTTACTTGGGGAAAGGGCAATTTTAGAGGAGAGGAGTTAATAGTTCTATTTTGGACATGTTACATCCAAGTTGCCTATTGTATATACATCCCTGTAGTCATGCCCAGTAATCAGCTCAATATCTTGAAGTTTGATATCAAAGAAATTTGGGCTAGAACTATAAATTTGGGGATTCACCAGCATATAAATGTTTTCTGAAGCTATGAGACTAAGTCAGATCAGGTAGGATAAGAATAGAAAGAAAAGAACAGGACCAAAGACTGAGCCCTGGCGGACTACTACTTTCAGAGGTCTGGTAGAGGAGAGGAGAAAAGCCACAATACGACTGAGAAGCAGGGGCCCTAAAGGTGGGGGGAAAACAAGCTTATAGTGTCACTGGAGCCTAAAGAAGAAAGCATTTCATCAACCATGTCAACCGCTGTTGAAAGGTCAACTGGGACAGGTAGAGAGAATTCACAATTGACTCTGGCATGATCTAAATCATTGATGACCTTGGTAAGTATGAAAAGAGCTACTTCAGTAAAGGGGTTTGGATAAAAGCCCCGTTCCAATGAGCTATGTGGAGAAAAAAAAGATGAGAATGATACAGCAAGTATAGGCAACTCTTTCAAGTAATTTTGCTATGAAGCAGAGATGAAAATAGGGGAGTAGCCAGAGGGGGATAACAGCCCAAGGGATGTTTGTTAATGCATAATAATAAGACATTTTATATGCTGTTGCAAGTGATTTTCAATAATCTGCTAATTAACATTTATTCAGCATTTACACTGTGCCAGGCACTGGCCCACATACTTTCTTGGGTTGCTCGTTTAATTATTAAAAGTATCACCATTTCAGAGATGAAGTTACTGAGGCACAGAGAAGTCAGTTAATTTGCCCAAAGTCACACTGTTAGTAGAGCCATGATACCACTGAACTAAAAGGTGCAGAAAGAAAGCAAATAATTGTAGAAAAATAATCTCTAAAAAGGGAAGAGAGAGTAGGCTCCAAGGCACAAGCAGAGGGAATGGTTTTAGAAACAAAAACAGATGGAAAAGAGAGTACATAGATACAGACACAGGAAGTTAGAATTTGTTGTGGGAATAGGTATTTCTCCTCTAATTACATCTACTACTTGTATAATTAAAAATAAATAACTTTAAAATATTCTTGAGACTTTTCCTGCCATTAGAGGGCTTGGAGTATAGGTAGAAAAAGATAGGTATGTAACCAAGCAAGTAGTTTATGCAAAGTTCTTAAAATGGCACCTGGAACATAAGGACTTTGTAAGGTGAGCTTCTATCAAGCTCAAGAGTATTGCCTAATGCTGTTGAGAAACGTGTAGAGTTTAGTGGAGACAGAGAGAGTGGTCAATCGTACTGTGGGAGAAGCAGGAGCAGGGAGGCCTCAAAAGTTTCCAAATGACAGTTAACAAAGTCTTGAGTTAACACTTAGAAAACCCTTTGAAAAATGAGTAGGTGGAGTTAAGTCAATTAGATGGGGTGGAGGGTGGCAAAGAGCATGACCGAGAGAGAAGAAATGTGAGCATCAGGGCTCAGAAGAATCAAACCAGCCATTAAAGATCTACAGATAACTCTAAAATCTGAAACATAAGTTTCAAAGAGGAACAATGCAAGAAAGAGGTGTGGAGAGATAGGTAGGCCCAGGGATAAAGGGCCTTGCACACTGTGCAAAGAGCCCTTAATCAGACATGCATTTCAGAAAGATTATTTGGGCTCTAAAATGGAGGCTGTAAAACTGAAGGCAGGAAGACCAATTATTAACATGATAGGAAGAGGAAGAGCTGTAATAGAAGATAAAAATGGAGACAAACAGAAAAATATGGAGTGCACTATGTTAAACAGAGGTGAATAAGTGAGAGAATGATGAGCAGTAAAATAAAATATAAAAGAAAAACTAAAAGTAATAACAAATAAGTAAATATATATAAGCTTCTCCAAAAAAGACCTCTACCAAATAATAATAATAATAATAACGTATAGAGAGAAGAGAAAGGAGAAAGAGAAGGAGAAGAGAGAAAATAAGAGATAGTAAATAGAAAGAAAAGAAAGGGAAAGAAAAAGAAAAAAGATGTGTCAGCAGTTACAGTCAAACTTAGAGAGATATAATGAGAAAGGAGCATCTACTTTTTACAGTTTGGGTCACAAAAGAAAATCATTTGGAAAGCAATAAACTTTGGGTTATTAAAGGATATGACCAAGGAACAGCTAAATAAGTGCCAAATAAGGATGCCTGGAGCACCAAGTCACACCATTTATTAAATATGAAAATGCCTTGATGGGGATTGCATTGAATCTGTAAATGCTTTGGATAGTATGGATGTTTTCCCTACATTGATCCTTCCAATGCTTGAACAAGGAATGTCCTCCCATCTTTTGGTGTCCTCTTTAATTTCTTTCAGCAGTGATTCGTAGTTCTCATTGTAGAGATCTTTCACCCCCCTGCTTAAGTTTATTCCTAGGTATTTTATTTTTTTGGTGTCTATTGTAAGTGAGATTGTTTTCATGATTTCTTTTTCTGCTAGCTTGTTGTTGGAATATAAAAAAACTACTGATTTTTGTATATTGATTTTGTATCCTGCAACTACTTAATTTGCTTATCAGCTTTAAGTGTTTTTTGATATAGTCTGATAGGGATTTTTTTCCAGTTTTTATTTTTTTTATTTTTTTCTTATATATGGAATGGTTTTTTTCTTTTTTAATTCTCATGTTTTATCTTAAAAGATCATACAAATTTTACATTTTGCTCCATAATACACTTGCATTTATTTTATTTTTTTTCTTTAGATAATTTAATATACATACACATGGGGTACAATGTTGATTTTCAATAACTGTATACAATGTGTAATGGCTAGATCGGGATAGTTAACTTATTCATCATTACAATACGCAATCATTGTTTGTGTCCATTGACCAATTCCTCATTATCCCTCCCTTCTCCCTGGTCCCCTCCCCTTTTCCACCTTTAGTTTTCTAAAAGTTCAATGCATTGCTGTGATTTTCATTTCTTTCTTTCTCTCTGTCTCTCTTTATTGTTATTTATTATGGATTCAGTTCACAGTTATGAGTGAGAACATACAGTATTTCCCTTTCTGTACCTTGGCTGTTTTGCTTAGAATAAGTTTCTCCAGGTTCATCCACGTTATTGCAAATGGTAGAATTTCATTCTTTTTTATGGCTGAGTAGTACTCCACTGTGCACAGATGCCACAATTTCCTTATCCAGTCATCTGTTGATGTACATTGAGGTTGGTTCCATCACCTGGCTATTGTAAATAGAGCTGCAATAAACATGGGAGTGCAGGTATCCCTTCGACCTGATGTTTTCCAATCCTCTGGATATATCCTAAGTAGTGGGATTGCTGGATCATATGGAAGTTCTATCTGCAGTTGTTTAAGGAAACTCCATACTGTTCTCCATAATGGCTGTACAAATTTACAGTCCCACCAACAGTGCAGAAGGGTTCCTCTTTCTCCACATCCTCACCAGCATTTGTTATTCTCTGTCTGTTTTATAATAGTCAGTCTGATTGGGGTGAGATGATATCACAGTGTGGTTTTCATTTGCATTTCCCCAATGATTAGTGATGTAGAGCATTTTTTCATACCCATTTGTATGTAGAGCATTTTTTCATGGCCATTTGTATGTCTTCCTTTGAGAAATGTCTATTCAGTTCCTTTGCCCATTTTTTAATTGGATTATTTGGTTTTTTGCTGTAAAGTTGTTTGAGCTCTTTGTATATTCTGAATATCAATCCCTTGTCAGATGCATAGTTTGCAAATATTTTCTCCCATTCTGTAGGTTGTCTTTTCACACAGTTGATTGTTTGCTGTGCAGAAGCTTTTTAGTTTGATATAATCGCATTTGTTTATTTTTTTCTCTTATTGCCTGTGCTTTTGGAGTATTATTCATAAAGTCTTTGCCCAATCCTAAATCCTGAGCATTTCCCCGGGTTTCTCCGAGGAGTTTTAAAGTTTCAGGTCTTATATTTAAGTCTCTAATCTGTTTTGAGTTGATTTTGGTATATTGTGAGAGGTACAGATCAAGTTTCATTCTTCTACAAATAAATATCCAGTTTTCCCAGGCAGTCTTTTCTCCAATTTCTTGGTGCCCTTGTCAAAGATCAGTTGGCTGTAAATACGTGGGTTGATTTCTGGGTTCTCTGTTCTGTTCCATTGGTCCACATGTTTGTTTTTATGCAAGTACCATGCTGTTTTTGTTACTATAGATTCATAATATAGTTTGCAGTCAGGAAGCATAATGCCTCTGGCTTTAGTTTTTTTGCTCAGGATTGCTCTGGCTATTTGGGGTCTTTTATTGTTCCATATGAATGTTAGGATTGCTTTCTCTATTTCTGCTAAGAGTGTCATTGGTATTTTGTTGGGGATCACGCTTAATCTGTAGATGACTTTGGATAGTATGGACATTTTTACTACATTAATTCTTCCAATCTAAGAACAAGGAATGTCTTTCCGTCCTTTAGCATCTTCTTTAATTTCTTTCAGTAGTGATTTGTAGTTCTCACTGTAGAGATCTTTCACCACTTTGGTTAGATTTATTCCTAGGTATTTTTAATTTTTTTTTTCTTAGTGACTATTGTAAATGGGCTTGCTTTCTTTATCTCTTTTGCTTCCAGTTTGTTGTTGGAGTATAAAAATGCTACTGATTTTTGTTTATTGATTTTGTATCTACTCTGAGATATCATCTCACCCCAGTTAGACTGGCTATTATCAAAAGACAGAGAATAACAAATGCTGGCGAGGATGCAGAGAAAGGGGAACAGTTCTTCACTATACCTGTTGGCCATTTGTATGTCCTCCTTCGAGAAATGTCTTTTCAGCTCCTTTGCCCATTTTTAAAATTGGATTATTTGGGTTTTTTCACTGTGTAATTGTTTGAGCTCCTTGTACATTCTGGAAATCAATCCCTTGTCAGGTGCATAGTTTGCAAATATTTTCTCCCATTCTGTAGGTTATTTTTTTCACTCTGTTGATGATTTTCTTGCTGTACAGAAGCTTTTTAGTTTGATGTAATCCTATTTGTTTATTTTTTTCTTTTGTTTTCTGAGCTTTTAGGGTCTTATTAATAAAGTCTATGCCCAGCCCTACATCCTCATATACAAGTAGTTAACTCTGTAAGACTGTCCAGAGGGAGCCCCACATGGGAACTCCCAATGTGTTTGAGAAGTTCTTGGGCACTGTAGGTCTATTGCTTCTCCAAAAGATTCCAATCCAGTCAATGTAGATAACAAACCATATAGACAATACCAGGCTTAGTTTACTGATCTGTTTCACTGCATGGAAGAAACTAAAGACAAGGAAAGAGGAACATTCCTCTTTCTGATGCCCTGAGAGTGTTAGCCAGGGACTGATGTAATCGAAGCAGCCTAGTGAGAAACAGAACAAGGGATCAACAGTAGCACCAGCAGAAATAAAAAGAAGGAGATAGATTTGAAAGAGTTAAGGACACAGAACCTACAGGATTTGATAATTAAATAGATTCACAGTATGAAGGAGAGGAAGGAGTCAAGGCTGATGCCACATATCTAGCTCAGAGGACTTGGTGGCCATTTACTCAAATGAAAAACAGATTTAGATGATGGCAGGGAGAAATATGAATTCAATTTGGATATACTGAGTCTGAGAAGTTGGTGGGGCATCAGTCACATGTGTGGGTCAGGAGCTCACGAGAAAGGTCTAGATTGGGAAAGTGGCTTCTAGACATTAGGACATGGGTTTTGTTAGATCGTGCAAACAGCTCCCAAGTCTAGCAACACAGCAAGAGGAGGCAGATGAAGAATATCCAGAAAATAGGACCAAGAGGTAGAAAGAGTACTGAGGAGGACTGGATTTCAAGAAGATAATTAATTAATAATGTCAGTGTCAATGTTGGTTTAGTATTTTAGCCAACGAACAAACATTACTTTGATAAATATATCACTGTTTACTTAATACAGCTGATACTATTCAGGCATCATGAACATTTCTAACAAGAACACAAGCAAATCTTGCTATAACAACAATATGACCTTCACGGGAGAGTAGCTTTTAAAGACAAATCCTCTCCCTGAACTCTCCTCTTCCAATTTTCTCCCCTGAACAATTTTGAATCATTAAGAGGCACAGCTTCTAATTAACCTAGTAATACCTCCTAATTACTACCTGTACTCAAGTCAAGACTTTTAAATTTCTCTAGATAGCAGTCATGAGGCTGCAAAAAAAAAATTTGGCTAAATAAAATATGATTTTTATCAAAAATTGATGCCTTCTTTCCCTAAGCATAACAAATAATAATAATAAGGATCCTACTCAAATATGAGGGTAATTTTAAAAATTCATGGAAAGATTCATATTATCTTTTAATTCTATTTTTCCACAAACTTTTTGAAGTACCATCTCATATATTCCTTCCCCATTATTTAATGTCATTTCTTATGAGTGAAGTGAAGTGGAGGAAGAAATATTAACAAAAAGCATGTTAATGTGTTTACCATTGACCAACTGCTCTTGCAAACAAATATTTTGTGCATTGAGTTTCTAGAAAGAGATGCTTCATATTTCTTTCTACTTTCAATAATCTAAGAAGCAAAACTCAGATGCTGAAGATCCTGAAGTACGTGCTATCATTTCTTATTATTAAACCAGATTTATATGAAGTGGGAAAGTATTTTTTTTCCCCCAGTTGGCATGAGATTTGTTTCCTCAACTGTAGAATGAAAGAGCTAGGTTAAATGATTCCAAAGGTCCCTTCCACTTTTTTATAACTAAAACATATGGCATTTAATGACAGCTGTATTCTTTTTTTTAAATTTATTTTATTTATTGAATCAAAATTGCTTATACATATTTTGGGGGATCAACATCGAGATATGTTGATCAAATCAATATTACTAGCACAAATATTGTTACAAATCCTAAGTATTCTTTATGCCCCTTGTCCAATCTCTTCCCATCCCCCACTCCTTCCCCCTCCCCTCTCTAATTACCCTAGATTTCTTCTCTCCTTCGGAAAGAATAATGATTACTCTGTTAATTTGTTGCCTAGATGATCTGTCCAATGCTGAGAAGTGTGATCAGGTCCCCCAACATTATCATAGAGCAGGTGCTTCTTCTGTCACTCTGAAATAGGCTTTATGGAGAAAACCCATCCTCTTTTTTTCTTTATCTCTGCTGGTAACTCTCCTTGTGTCAATGCACTCCAGTGGTTGGTGGGCCATCTGCGTGGTGGTTGTAGTGTCTAGCTGCTTTCATGGCAGCCATGGTTATTGCGGTGGCTGTGATGGGCCACCCACATGGAGGTGATGTTTTTGGCATGCTCTTTGGTGCTGGCAGTGTGCCTGGTTGGGCAGTGTGCCTGGTTGGGGGGTGTTTCTGGTCCACTTCTCCATGCCTCTGGTCCCCAGGCAGGCCCCAAGGCACTGGCATAATGTGCCTGGTTGTGGAAGGGGATTCCGGTCCCCTTCCTCATGACCTGGGTCCCCAGGAAGGCCCCACTGTGTGCTTGGTTGTGGGAGGGCAGTCCAGTCCCCTTCTCCATGACCTGGGTCCCCAGGTGAGCCCTGAGGCACTGGCATGGTATGCCTGGATGTCGGAGTGGAGTCTGGTCCCCAGCTCCATGCCCTCCAGTTCCCAGGCAGGCCCCAAAGTGCTGGTGGTGTGCCTGGGATAGAACTAATTTTTTATCCTTTGCTTACTTCTAAAATGGGGGGATTTCCTGTGGGAACCAGTACTTGAGCTGTGTGGTTGAGTACAATTGCTGCTTTGCTGCTGTTTCCCTAGGGAAGGCTTTCTGTGCAGTTCAGGGTTTAATGGTTGACATTATAGTTACTTCCGGCTCTCCAGAGACCGGATGCACCTGGGTTGTGTAAAAAACTCTCTGAGTTTTTTCATCAAACTGTACCCCATGCAATTCTGCATTCCCAACCAGTCTCCTCTGAGTGGTCCTATGCTGATTGGGGGTAGGATTGGCTGTCCTTGCTGTGTCCCAGTGTTCTACAGGTGGGCCTGTCTCCCCCATCGCCTGTACTCCAAACACTTCTCATGGGATGGGCCCTGCGCTGGTCCCTTGCAATGACTCACTGGCTTCTGAATGGCTCCTTTTTTCAGTTGTTCTGGCTCCTCGCTCTTGCATGGGTCCATGGGAACTCTATTAGTGTTCTTGCTCTCCTGGGGGCCATCAAGGCCCTCTTCTCCCCTGCCACCTCCAAGTAACTCCATCTGAAGGGCACAGCTGCAGCTTCTGCTGGCTCCTGTTCCATGAGCTCAGCAGTTCCAGCCTTAAAGCACTTACAGCCTGAAACACTCAGAGTAGTTTTTTCTTTCTTTCATCGTGGTTTCTCCCACCTTCATGAACTCTGTAGGTCTCTTCTCCTCTTCCCCTGAGCTCTAGCAGCCCCAGGTTGGCTGATGTTACATTTTTATAGTTGTAAATTGGTTGATTTGTGGGAGAGAGTGACGCTGGGAACCATCTATGCTGCCATCTTGACCGGAACTGACAACAGCTGTATTCTTTAAAGCTCAGAAGCCATCTATGTTTGTTTCCACAGTTTCATATACCTCTAAACAGGGTAGCTCAAAATACACTTCCCCCCTACCTCACAGAGGGTTTTCAAGGTAGTAACTTCTGATGCAACAATTTTGTGATTTTTGAAAAATGTTAGACTCCCTAGGACATAGGTTCTCAAACTTCCCTAATTCCCTTCTGAATGTTCTTGAGAGATATAACCCAAACCCATCTGTGAAAGAGCACATATAGAACCAATTCTCAAACTACACATTATATGAGCATGTGAATAGAGGAGATAAGTGTTTCATTTGCCCCACTTTTCATCCCCATTTCTAGGCACCTGTGGGATACAATTTCTTAGGAAGGATAGACCATGGTTTAAAGTGCTCCTGAAAGCTTTATGATTCAGCCTTTTTTTTTTTCCCCTACTAGGAAAGAACTCTCTGACATTCACCTAAGTCCTTGGAGAGAACAAGGGCAAATTGCATTGTATTATCATTTTTCTTCAGTTTCCATCCTCTACCCCATGCATAATTTGACCAAGAGCCTGCTAAGGAAACCAGACATGAAGGTGAACCAAATAGAAATACTGTAACTATCTTTGTTTCTTCTAAACAAAAATCTCATATTACATCAAAAGCAGAGATTGCTTTATTTTTTACTGAAACATAATTGATTATACATATTCGTGGGGTACCAGGCTGAAAATCAATACCTGTGTACAAAGTGTGATGATCCAATCAGGATAATTAGCCAAAGATTGCTCTAAAAGGAGGTATGATGCTGACTGGTTAGCTCAGTTGGTTAGAGCATGGTGCTGATACAACAAGGTCCAGGGTTCAATCCCTGCAATGGCCAGATGCCAAGTAAATAAATAAAAAGTGGTATGATATTATAAATCACGGCAGAATAAAACCATTTTTGCAACTTAGCAACAGAAACGATGTAATGCATATAAATAAGACAAAAACATTCTGCGATATAAATCCTATTACTGGACTCAACCTTGAGAGCATCCGTGGGAGCTGCAGCGTAACTAGTTCTGACAGCCTGCACTCAACATTTACATGCTGTGAAATTGTACGTCCAGCTTTTTGAAGAATTATGAATAAACTCTAAATAAAACCATTTCTCTGCTGATTTGAGCCCAAATGGAGGGGAGGGGCTTTGAATAGAACTGACAATGTACTCACCTTAGAATGAAAGTTATTCACCCTTTTTTTGTCTCTTGGAGAGGAAAAAGAGTGGCAGGCAGTAGAGAAAAGCAGAGAGCAGCCATCAAGATGACTGTGGGATGTTGGAGAAACGTTGACAAGAACAATGCCTCTTCATTTATCGAAAAAGTCTTTCCTGTGGTGTCCCCACCATCAAAGCGGTGGGCACTGTCAGTCCGTGTGAAAGCCACGTTGTAGTCTCCAGATCTGCAAATCCTGGTTCCAGCATTTTAACTCCCTGTGGGCCAACATTTCCACTTCCTAGCAGAAGAGTAGCTCATCCTTTGACTCTCCCGATGCTCTTCTCCCCACCCCGACTACCTCTTCACAATTCAACAAACCATACCTTTACTGAGGACATACTATATGCTGAAAAGTAAATATTCTAGCCTTCCTGACCCCTCCACAGACAGACACTCAAACAGTAGGAGCAACCGGGATGATTCCAGCTTCCTAGTTTCAGTGGAATCCAAGCTCTGGAAGAGAATACGAGGAGAATGTACTGGAATTCATCCATGCTAAAAATGAGGCTTGTATATGTGCTTATATATTCGTATTTGTGCTTATAAACAAATGTGTATATGTACACAATAAGCATAAACAATAGAAATAACCACAATATTTCTTATCACCTCCTTCACCTAGAAGACTATGGAATGCAGCCAGCCCTACCCAAGTACAATTTCAGGAAATTTTTTGCTTTTTTGTGGCATCTTTTTCTACACTATTCTTGACGCTCATCTTATCCAGATTTCATCTGTATAGAAATACTGAGGAAGAAATAACATTTTGTAATGTACTGCAATTTGTCCCACAATGACAATATGCACTGTTTCCCGTAAGTAATTTATAACTAACCCAAGAAGCACCTCTAACGTTGGAGAACCAAGGGCTAAAGGCATCTGAAAACATCCAGCCATTAGTGTGGCTTGTTGACTGCTAGCAGGCTTTGCTAATTCAACCAAGATTACTTTTACAGAAGGTTATTAGCAACTTTAAGAATTCCACTAAACACCAAAGTATTGCACTCTGCTCATTTCAGTTGAATCTTTTAAATGTCCAGATTTTTCTGATACAAAATCATTTCATCGATCTGTCAAGGGTTAATTGTCCAAAGTGCCAAGGGCAGTTGTCAGCCAGACCAAGGTTTGTTTTGCTTTGGTGTTCATCCCATCAGAGCTTTGAAAAATGACAGATTTTAAAGATGCAAACTTCCTAGGCAGGCAGTGTAAGAAGACTACATTGAAAATCCATCTTTCCAGCCCCGCTCATACTCAACAACCCGAACTGTAGAAACTTCTGTGAGGTTTCCTAAACTGTTGTCTGTCTTAGAGGAAGAATACCTGAGTCGTAGTTGATAAGCCTTAAACAGTTCAGCTTCATACTGGTTGCCACACTAAAGGGCAAATCATTATAGCAAGCTTCCTGTCAGGTGTCCTGATGGAGAGATAATTCATATTCTCTCTCTCTCTCTCTCTCTCTCTCTCTCTCTCTCTCTCTCTCTCTCTCTCCCCCCCCCAACCCTCGCCCTCACCCAGCTATACACATTCCAGAGGCATGAACACTATCCAAAGAGCTCATGTCTAATCACATGTTGGGCTGCAGACTTATTTAGCCTTTGCTCCATAGGATTTTAAAAGCCATTCAGTTTGGCTATTTTTCCATCAAATAAAGGGAGGGGGGCTGCTTAATCTAAGAGTTTAAGCTTTAAATCCCCATATTCTTTCCTTATGAGTATGTGTGAGAGAGAGAGAGAGGTAAAGACTGTCCTGTCTGGTTCTATTGTATAGCTAAATTACCCTTTTAAAAGCTGATTTTTCTATTAGAAAAGAGTAGGTGCGAATTAGCTTTTAAAGAAATAAAATCAAACAATTGGGGGTAATCTCCCTAGTAAGCCGTGGGCGTTTTCTAGGGACAGGGAAATTCACAGCAAGGGGGCAGGAGAGGCTGAGCTGTTGACGCTGCAGGACTAATCTGCTCAAGCCCACAGAGAAGCCCCCTCCAGCCCCAGGGGGTTTCCAGTGGCTGCCCGAATACCAAGCAGAGGGCCTGGCACCCTTCACTTACCGCCCTCCCATTTTCATCCTGATGTTTCCTGTTGTCTAACAGCTCAAATGTTTAAAACCAATGTGTCCTTTGAAATATTTTAGCCACCAACAGGTGAATGTGATTAGTTAGACCTAAATAAGGAGAAGTGAGGGGGAGTGTTTAGGGTTTTTTTTTTTTTTTTTTTTTTTTTTTAATCTCTATATAAAACAACGGCTTTCCTGAACCTGAAATAGAGTAAAAATGGAAATCTGTGGTACTCTGGTTACCTGGCAACCCAACCCCATGGGCTGCGTCTGTTCGCATCCTGATGTCCCCCCAGCATGAAGGATGCAGTCAGAAGGAATTCCTTTTATGTGGAGCCTCTTTACTGTCATCCATCCATTCCTCTCCAATTATTTGGTTTCCAAGTCAGTAACCCAGAGTTCTGTGGGCTCTAATGCTTGTCTCTGCAGGGAAGGAAGCTCCCGCCAGGGGATTTACTATAACACCTTTTTAAATGAATCAGTGTTTTGTAAACCCCCCTGGGAAAATGTATGTTAAAAGTAAAAAGCAAGGAGGGGGAGTGGGGAAGTGTTGCCCATGGCTGCCCTGCGGCTCCTTCCCTGGTGCTCTAGGAAATCTGCAGTGTCATGCCTATTTCTTCAGAACCTCACTGCCCTGCCGGAGGCTTCACTCGAGAATTGCCTGTCACACTGCAGATTCATCTATAAATAATCAGCCCAAATTGGCAACTGCCTGGAATAACAGTAACAGAAAAACAATGTATTCCATACCCTCGCCCCTGCTTCTTAAATCTTCTGCCAGTCCCCACCCCAGGTCAAGCCTCTGTCAGTTCTTTTCTGTTCTTCCAATTACTAGAACTAGAAATAATATTCTAGGCTTGTTTTTGTTGTTTCTGTTTTGATTTGTGACTTTAGCAAATAATATGAAGGCTATTCGAGAGCCACATGCTGAATTCCAAACCAGAAAACTTGTAAAAATTAGCATTTTGCTCTCCTCAGAAGAACAATGCTATATTGTCCTGCTAGATTTTTAGACTAATATCAATGATTCTTACTGTGATTGTGTTAATCTCCAACTAATCAAAACTGGTTTATCTGCTCTGTGTCTTTTAAAATTTTAGTTCTCCTAGGGCCTTCTATTTATTGTTTATTTGTATCTGGGCTTTAAATTTTCAGTGAAAGTCAAATCTGAATATTTTTCCTACTTGTGAACATCTTTGTTGAAAAGATTTATGAGGATATAAATTTTAGCTATAGGTATTATGTACAATATAGAAAGATTAGTTAATTCCCCATAAACTTCATTCATTCAACAAAATTGAGAAACTAGCATATGTGACACTTTAAAAAAATGTGTCTGAGGTACAAAGATGAACTCAGCAAAGTCCCTGTTCTCTGAGAACTTAAATTCTAAAGAGAAAGAAAAAGATCTATATGCTTTACAGTAGTACAAGGAAAATACACTAAGTACCAAAAGAGACATAAGCAATGTGCTATGAGGACCTTTTGAGATACTGTCATTTCTAGCTCTGACAATGGAAGAAGCCATGAAGGCTTCAGGAAGAAAACAGCATTTGATCCAGACCAATGGATGGGTAGAATTTTGACAGAGAGGGAATGGGCATTCAAGATGGAAGAAATGGAGTGACTAAAAGCATGAAGCAAGAAGGCGCTGGAAACATTCAGAAATTGGTCAGTGGTCCAGTTTGGTCCATGCACAAGATACATGGTTGTCAATTTCAAATGATGTGTATCAATCAATCTATAATGATGCCTTCCACAATTCATTCACTCATTCATTCAACAAAAATTTATTGGGTGCCCACTCTTTGGCAGGGACTTAAGAGGAGTTAAAAGAAAATAGTGAACAGATGACTGGCAATAATTTTTCACAAGGCCCTTTGCCAGAGTTGTTGATCAGAAATCACCATATCTGCTTTAAGATTACAATTACATCACAGTTTATGCTGCTAAAATAAATGCTGTGAATGTCTAATGTGACTTATTCATGAGGAAGTTTTATCATTCCAAGGGGACAACACAACAGCTTGTTGGAAGAAACTGGTTCCAAGCACAAAGCATCAATATATAAAACATTCATGCCATTGCAACGTCCCAAGTATGTGCAATTGTACCTCCCAAAGTATTGCCTGAGGAGTTGCACGATTAAAGTGATGAAGCTTAGCCATTTCACTGGGAACTAGCCACCACACCAATCACTTAAAAGATGGACATTTCGCCTGAGAGGGAAAAAAAATTAAATGTGGAAGAATATTCTTAAACAATATTCTTCAACTGTGGGGATAAAAGATGGATAAAAGCATTTACTGGATCTACCTCATGGGGTTAATGTAAGGATAAAATGAGACAATATATGAAAAGTAATCTCTAACCTGCAAAGCACTAAACAAATATTAGCTCATTTTAACACAAAAATCAGTCTTTGCTAAGTCAATGTCACTATAATGCTGTCACTGAAAATGGTCCTGGCGTGCACAACAGGGCACACATTGTAATCAAGCCAAGTTGGAAGGCAATCATGAATTATTTCTTGGAATTCAGAAGGTTGAGGACTGCATTGGTCACCAGTCAGTCTAAGTAAGCAAGTGGCAACCACAGCAGCAGCAAAGCTGAGACAATGCCTTTGAGAAGCTGCAAATATTTGCTATTTTCTAAGGAGCTTCATCAAGATGTGTTCCTGCCACTAAAATTGAGATCATGTGGCCTATATTATAAAAAATTAATCTGAGTTGGGGCATAACTGCAAACAGTGTCTCCATCCAAGTGACTTGACAACAGGTGTCGTTTGAGGTATCATCTCTGGCTTGGAGCCATCTCACACTCACATTTTGGCTTTACTACCTGAGCCACCAAATGAAGCAAGGAACCAGGTCATCATAACTCATTAGATCATCAAAACTGCTGAAAATGAGTTACCTAATATTTTCCAAACCAGCTTTGCTGGCCAAAACATTATTAATTAAAGAAACACAGACAGAAACCAACAGTTATGAACTGCTTACTGTGTGCCAAGTACTCTCATTGTTATTTACACATTAATTATCCTATGTCACATCTAAAAGACAGATGTACCCGAAGGGGTGTATGACTGGATGTAATGCTTTACTTTCTTGTAAGTTGTTATAAATGTAAATGTCTGTCTGGGACTAATCCAACATCCATTAACCTCTTTTTCCTCAGCATTTTCCAGGACTTTTAGGAGTCAGCTGTTGAGAGACCAGGACAGAATTGAGAGTTGCAGAAATCTGGGACTGTTCCTCTTGGGGAGTCAATAAGGAGGGACAGCAAAAGAGATTACTGAAGGCAAATAGAAGGGATTCACAGTAAAGCAATCAACATGATATCAGGACTTCTTCAGGATGAGGAAAATACAAGACATAGCATCAGGCTTCTCGTGCCTTCTTCCCTGGGAGAAGAAAGAGGTAGCTGAAACAGTTGCAGTGAACATATTAAATAACACGCAAATTATAAGGGCTACTACTACTCACTAGGATTTTCCAAATCCACACTGATGGACACCAAGGTTAAATTCACTTTACGAAAGAGCTTCCTTTCTTGAAAAAACCACATCAATGGAATTCCATGGGTTGGCATGTACTAGAATAAGGAGGTAAACCTCGTTCGTACATACTGACAAATAGGAGGTCTGAGAATTGTTTGTTTGTTAATTGTTTTCTCTTTTTTATTCTCACCCACAAAAGACATTCTCTTTTATCTTCAAGCCAGTGCTAAAACCTCAACTCCACCATTACAACCTCCCCACAAAGTTGCAAAGCTCAAGAAATGTATGATATTTCTAAACCATACTTCCTTCACCCAAATCAATATGCTCTCCACCCTTGCTGTTTCAAGCATGCTTTCATAAGGAAACTGACATCAAATCTCCACTGGATCTGTGGGTTAAACATAGTCAGAAAAGACATTTCATTTAAAACACATTCTAGGACATGTAGAAATCACTAATCAAAACCCATAAGATGATTATTATGTGTAATTGGTATGATGTTACTATTACTGCAAGGTATTTCTTAATTATTTGAACATTTTAAATATTTAGCCTAACTAGGGAATAAATTTAATAAAATGTCCTGAATATTAACAAAATGGCTTTTCTAAAACTGAAGATTCCACTAAGAGATTAGATGTTTATACATGTGTGAAAACTCTGTCCATTTTTAGTTGTACCCCTAAAGGAACACAATATTCTTCTGTGGAATGGGTTTTAGGGTGGCATGAAGAGCAAATGAGATGATGCATGTGGGAGCATTCTGTAAATGGGAGAACATGATGCAAACCTAAGAGCTCCCTTTCTATCCCCCATGTTCCTCAGATAAGATTGACTTAAAGAGAACGGGGATAAAATCTGAGTCTCTCTCTCATAAATAATACGTCTCAATCGCTATCACAGTCGCTAAAACTGCTTTATGCTATAGCTTTATGCTTGCATCTAAATTAGGTATGGAGTCCACTGATTTAATTAGATTGAATTACACAAAATTGCCAACATTCAACCATGTTAACCTACAAAAATGGTCATTTCATGGTTCAACCAAATACAAGCACTAGCTTTACTTTTATGATACTACAAAATTGAAGCTATCATAAAAATTAGCTATGAGTCTGATAAGATTTGTATTTATAGAAGATGAATAAGAGCTATGCTGTTCCAAAGAATGGGAATCCTCCATAAGAACTTGGAGGAAGGAGATAGGCACGGGACAGCTTTTCTGATTGAGGCTGATGAGAACCTACTTACCAGGAGAGGACTTGGCTGTATAAAAGAATCCTCAGACATAATAACACTGTGATTTAAAGACATGTTGCTTTCAGCCTGTGAAAGAATGTTGACTCTTTCTGTCATCTCAGAATTTCAACTAAAGCCCGAAGCTGAAGATAATAGGTGCTAAGAACCCCCATGTTCTAAAAAGAACTGCCAGACATATCTCTGCAGAACTTATCAGTTATGCAGCTATCACCCACTACTCCCACCAGCCTGTATAAGTAATAGATTAGAAATTCCAGAATTCCCATGTGTTACTGTCTTGTTGGCCTAGCAATGGTTCTCAAACTGGTCAGGAGAAAAATTCTTTCTCTATCAGATATGAGGCTGTCATTTTAACCTGATTAAATTAAGCTAGACTGGAATGTTATGCCCAAAAGTGTCCACAAAGCAACAGGATCTGTCCGAGATATTGTTTAAATGGAAAATATTTGACAGCACAAGGTTGATAGAAAAAAAGAAAAAAAAAATAGAGAAAAGATAAACAGTCATTTCATATTTGTATGTCACCAAATCTTGGTTAATTAGGAACATTCTCAGTTGATAACCTTTCTACACGAAATTATGAGGGGCAATGTCAATACATGAATGGCAACACTTTAAAAAGTAACTAGAGTTTTTAAGATGGCAACGGGTCTGGAGCGGCCGTGCCATGAGACAGCGCGACCCTGAGAACTGTGCACTGTGATACCAGAGTACTATTTGCATTTCCAAGAGCAACAAAAAACGAATAAATCTTTCAACAACGAACCTACAACAACAAACAAGCAACAACAGGTTCGAGGTTTTAGGGCCGACACAAAAGAAGACTCCTGAGAGCGCCCAAGCCCTGCTGAGGGTTCGAGCGAGCACCCGAGACAACAAAGGCCAAGTAAGTCAGCAGAGA
>NW_007726797.1:38909-40037 GCF_000696425.1 Galeopterus variegatus
AACAAATAATAAAATGCTAGGAATAAATCAACACCTCTCCTGTGGGCCTCAGTTTGGAAGAACCCCTAACTGATTTCTGGTTGGGAGAGGGGAGCCCGGAGTGCTCTGGAGCTATATTGAAGCTATGGGAGAACTCTCCCAGAGGGCTGACCCGTGCTGGGGGCAGTCAAAGAGGAACTGTATGCTGAGGGACCCTCCCCCGAGGAGCTCACAGCCAGCAGTTGGAGAGACTGGACACCTTCTGGGCAGGGCGGGGCAGGGCACAGCTTTGATGTCTCAGATGAAAGACAAGGTTTGTAGAAGACATGCCTCAGCCCTGCTCTGAGCACACAGAGTGGGGAGGGGTCCGGCAAAAGGAGGCGGAGTCTCAGAAATAAATAAATAAATATATAACAATAATTACACACCCTGCGGGAACCCTTTGCAAGGCTCAATAGCCCCACCTAGTGTTCACAAAGTGTGAAAACGCCCCAATAACGAGGTGCAAGACACACACACCTTACGGGACTGGTAGGGTGGAGCAGAATTTCCGCAGAGGTCCAAGATCCAAGTGAAAATCCCTGCCAAAATGAACGAACACCCAAAAAGAGATACCAGAAAGGCAAAAAACCAAGAAAGTACAAGACCAAAAGTTAATAAATCTCAAACTCTAGATCCTATACAACAAGAAGCCCTTGATATGAATGACAGGGAATTTCGAGTTATAATCCTAAGGAGACTGAATGAGATACAAGAAAACACAGCTAGACAGCATGATGAAACCAGGAAAAACATACAGGACCTGAAAGAGGAAATGTACAAGGAAATCACTGTCATAAAAAAAGAAAATGTAGCAGAACTTGCCGAACTGAAGAAGTTATTCAGCGAAAAAAAAAAACACAATGGAGAGTTTAACCAGCAGGATAACGGAAGTTGAAGAGAGAACCTTGGTTCTTGAAGATGGGCTCTTTGGAATAATACAAACAGACAAGAAAAAAATAACCAAGATATTGAAGAAAATCTGAGAGAAATATTAGACAACCTTAAGCGCTCAAATATCTGAGTCATAGGTTTTCCAGCAGGGGAGGAAAAAGGAGATTGTATTGAAAACATATTCAACAAAATAGTGGCAGAAAACTTCCCAGGCAT